>NW_017673457.1:0-2966 GCF_001879085.1 Nicotiana attenuata
AAAACCGAGGATCTCCCGGCACAAAAATCGTGGAGCTTTTTCTTTCCCAAATCCCGGAACAAAAATCGAGGATCTCCCGGCACAAAAACCGTGGAGCTTTTTCTTTCCCAAATCCCGGAACAAAAACCGAGGATCTCCCGGCACAAAAACCGTGGAGCTTTTTCTTTCCAAATCCCGGAACAAAAACCGAGGATCTCCCGGCACAAAAACCGTGGAGCTTTTTCTTTCCCAAATCTGGGAACAAAAACCGAGGATCTCCCGGCACAAAAACCGTGGAGCTTTTTCTTTCCAAATCCCGGAACAAAAATCGAGGATCTCCCGGCACAAAAACCGTAGAGCTTTTTCTTTCCAAATCCCGGAACAAAAACCGAGGATCTCCCGGCGAAAAAACCGTGGAGCTTTTCTTTCAAATCCCGGCACAAAAACCGAGGATCTCCGGCCAAAAACCGTGGAGCCTTTTCTTTCCCAAATCCCGGAACAAAAACCGAAGATTTTTTGGAACAAAAACCGAGGATCCCTTTACACATTCCCAATTTGATTGATTAGATATGTGTTACAACTAAACTCACGAAATTTTCCTAGTGAAAACTGGGGCAGAAAATTTCGTTCGTTTGTTTTGGTATCCTAAGCAGGTCAACCTCAAGACACAAGGTGTGAGATGACCCATGGAATAAATCCCAAAAGAAAAAAAACAAAAAGAAATGAACTCAAACGAGAAGCAAGCAAGGGTGCGGATTGCTCAAAATCTGATTGAAGTCACAAGCTCCGTTGATCCTGTCTTGACCCAATGCTGCATGAAGAAGTAAAACACCTACAACTTGCGAGCATCAAGATTCAGATCGAAGTCCACAGCAAAATCAGCTAAGACTCAAGATCAAGTTTCAAGACAATTATAGATAGGAATCTTGTAACTCATAGCTGATAGGCATAGCTAGTTTAGCTTTGATTTTCTTTTGGTGTAATAAGGAGGTCAGCAAGCGGTAGCAGCAGCAACAGCAGTGAAATCACAGGTCCTGGTAGTCCCAGCTACCGAAAATTCGAGAACTACACTGACCTGATTCCTTTACAGCCAAGGATATGTAGGCAACCTTTGAAGCAGGGTTCGGTCAGACGGTTTTCAAAATGCTTCTCATGGAGTGCTGAGCAGGCAAAAATCCTTCATGGTGCTCATTTATCTTTACCCGAAAACCCTTCGTGTCTTCGAGCAAAGAGGGGCAACTGTGAGCACGTGATTTTTGCCACGCTTAAATTACTCCTACAAAATTTCTTAGAATTAGGATTTTTCTTTATTATTTGAATTTTTAGGAATTAATTACATGATTTTGTGCCTCGTTTGCATTTTTGTGTGCATTTTTAGTTGCCATAATTCATAAAAAAGGGTACAAAAATAGTGCATTCGCATTTAGAATTCGATGTTATACTTTTAGTTTTACTAGTTAATCAATATTACTAAAATAAGAGAAAAATAACAAAAATAAATCTTTTACATCTTTGTTCTTTTAATTTCACTATTTGTTTAATTTTCCTTTTAAAATTAGGATCTAGTTAATTTAGAAAATTTAATTAGTCTCATTTAGAATTAAATCAGGTTTTGGCTATTTTTTTTAATTTTACATTTTGTAAAATCTGAATTTCAAATAAATAAAAGGAAAAGAAGAAAATAAATAAAAAGAAATTGAAATAAGAAGCAAAAGGTTGGCAAATTTTGAGCCATTATCATGCAAAACCACAAGCCCAAATGCAAGATCCCTTCCAAAACCGGACCAACCGCCCAGTCCAGGCCCAAAAACACCCCACCCGTTCCAGTGATTTAATGCCTAAAACGACGTCGTTTCATAGGCCTTCAATCCTGACCGTTGGATCTCATCAATCCAACGGTCCGGAACTAACCAGGATGTCTTGTATTTAAATGTCGGATTCCCCCCTGCCCCTCAATCGCCTCTCAAAACACCTCCATACACACCGGCGTAACGCCACCGCGTCCCCCACCGTCTGCCATCGGCCGGAAATCGCCTCCGCCGGCGGCGATTGTCCAACAGCCATGAAAATCACACCTCTACTTCACCTCTTTCTCCTCATTACGGATCTAGCCTTGTTTTCCCTCAAATCACATCCTAGCTCCTCGAATATTCGAATCAGTGGTCGCCGCCTCCGCCGCCCACGGCGGCACCACCTCCAAATCCCACCCAAGTTACACCCTGGACCCTCCTCACTTTCCTCTTCTCAAATCCTCATTTATTTTCCCTCAAATATTCCTCCAGAGCTTCGAATTTCAGATCGAAATTTCAGGCTTAGAACCCTAATTTTGCAAAATTGGGGGAATTCGAGTTCTGGGCTATAATAGCCCTTAATCATGTGTGTTCTTATGAAAACACATGATTAAGAGTGATTATAGTCCCAAATCACTCCAGGAGGTTAACCCTAATTCGATTCCGAGTCGGAAATTGCGAGGTACTTATTTTCCTCACTTTCTTTCCTGTTCATGATTTCTTGTGCTTGTTGTGTTATTTCTTTTTCTCTTATCAATTTTAGTTTTATTTTGGTTGCTTGACTTAGGTTTCTGATTCACGTAGTTTGATTCCTTTTCCTGTTTTTGTTTGTGTATTCGATTTCAATTATAGGATCCATGTTCGCTACTGATTCTCTTAGATTTTCTTTTAGGGTTTTGTCCCTGGTTGATCCCTTATTTGCTGATTTTGATTTTCTTTAGGCTTTATTCATGTTCTCTATTGTTGATTTGTTCAGTTATTGTTTCATTAATGCAGTGATAAAATTAGTCTTAGGGTATAGTATTGATTAGAATTAATTCAGGTTCTAGTTAGGATAATCAGGCTGTTAGTTCAATTTTGGAAGGGTATGGTTATAATTGAAATTGGTTTGGTTATAGCTGAATATTCTCAGCCCTTAGTTGATCAACTATGGTCATTTTTGACCAAGTTTCAAAGGGGTTAGGGTTGGTTTGGCTA
>NW_017673457.1:2981-103772 GCF_001879085.1 Nicotiana attenuata
GTTTGGGTAGCCAGTAATTCTAAGGGGATTTCAGGGGTAGCTTGGGTATGGAAAAGGGTAGTTTTATTAGGAATAGTAGTTTTAAAAGTAGGGAAAGGGTAGTATAGAGATTGTAATAGGTGTAGGACTTTCTAGAATAGACTTTAGTATAGTTTTCAATAAAATAGGTGTTGTTGCTTGAGTAATAAGTTAAAAAATGAGGGACTGAAAACTAAATAAGAGAGGGACTAAAGAGAAAAACAAAAATCTGAAGAAAAGCTTTAGATTTTGCCTATAAAAGGCACACACATTTGCCTTGTTTAGCAAGTTTTTGGAACCTTTGAAAATTCCCTGAAATTTGGAGAGATCTACTGAAAACCTTCCCAGAACTTGCCAGCCTTTAGTTTTCCCAAACTCGATTCTGAAGTTCTGAATTTCAAAGTCGAAAACCTTCTTTTAAAAAACATACAAAATCCAGTAAACTGTTACATTGCTTTTGTTGGAAATTTAATTTTGAGTTCTAGTGCTATTTTTGAATAAACTAGAGGTCAAATGGGTGTGATTTGGTTTGCTCTGTTGCTGTTAAATTCTGGATACTCTTCTGTGGGTAGTGTGACATCGTATTGATCCTGAGCTGGTTTATTTTGCTGCTGTTAACACTGCTGATTGTCTTCTGCTGCTGCTGATTTTGTCTTCTTTTTCACTTTGTCTTAATTCCCAGGTACACATCGTGTAAATTCCAATTTGCAGAAATGAAATGAAGTGCAACATGATCCTGTATTGATTTTGTATTGTTGTTTCATGTAATTTTTCATAAATTTCAGTAGATTATGGTTTGTAACTAAATTGGACTGTTTTGACTCATACTGTACTACTAAACTAATTTGATTTCCCTTTCATGATTATATAAGTATTGTGTCTAGACATAACAGGTTCAGTTTAGTTAAGTTTGACGCCTTAAATCCCCTTGTGTAATTCAAAAGCAGATGCAATAAATCACGGGGCCCTCATTAAATGCTTTATAAAATCTTAGAGAATCGGGACATGCCATTTAGCGAATTTTCATGGCTTCCCACGAAGTTAATAAGACGCTAACTACTTTAGGCGCGCTTTTGATGATATTATTTTCCTAAATTCGGGAGTGCATTTCATGCAACCCAAATCTAAATCCCAAAACGTTGAATAAGAGGTGTTGAGGATCCGGGTGCATTTCATGCGACGTGATCCAAAAACACGCTCTTAAACGGCGTTCACTTTCGTAAAAAAAAAATAACTAAAAGCGGTAAATAATCTTAAAATTGTACTATAGGATGGAATATATATAAAAAATCAGATTTTAGCCATTTATAATAATTTAAGCGACCGTGCTAGAACCACGGGATCCGGGGGTGCCTAACACCTTCCCTCGGGTCAACAGAATTCCTTACTCAGAATTTCTGGTTCGCAGACTCCAATTGGGAAGTCGAAAATTTTCCTCGATTTGGGATTTAAATTAAATCGGTGACTTGGGACACCAAAAGTCAATCCTATCCCAAGTGGCGACTCTAAAAAATAAATAAATAATCCCATTTTCGAATAATGTCACTTTAAATGGAAAAACTCCCTTTATACATTATCCTTCGGGGTAGGTGTGTAAAAAAGGAGGTGTGACAGCCCTGAACTCGACTTGTCAACTTCTTGAGCTCCTCGGCCATGTTCTTGATGAGCAGGTCCTTCTCGGTAGATTCTGGTGTATAGGAGATTGGTTGAGTGGAGTGAGGTAAGGTTTCTACGTATATGGGGTTGTTTTGGTGGGTGCCAGGGATTTGGGTATAGTGGTGGTCGTTGGTCGAGTTTTGAGGATTGGGAATAGGTTGTGGTGTCTTTTGAGGAGTGTGATAGGTAGTGGTTTGTGTGTACTAGGTTGGTTGATGATGGTGTTGTGGAGGAGGTGGTACTGGTGGAGGATTGGGATTTTGAGGTGGAATTGCATATTGATGGGGTGCGGGAGGATTTTGTGGACGTTGGTTTGGCGTATTTTGAGGAGGTGCTGGGTTTTGAACATCTTGTTGGTTAACGTTTGGGACGTTCAGAGTGAGGGAGAGGTTTGCCAAGTTGCGGACCTGCTCAAGTTCTCCAATCTCAGGACCAAATCATTCTGGGCCGGAGTACTCCGACCGTCTGAAGTTTCAATATTCTCAGCATTTTCTTTTCGAATACCTCTCAAGTCATCCATCTTAGCTTTTCCTCTGCTTTTCGGATTACTTGGAGGAGGAGGAGGTGGAGGGCCTCGAGATCTGGTGTGATATGCTAATGATGCCAGTATGCGCGAACCAACCTTAGGGGATGGGAATAATAAAAATAAAGAAAAACAAAAAGGTAAACAAGTCAGTAAGGATTCTGAAAACGTTTGCAGTATTTAAACACATATTGCGGGAATGTAAATTTGCGTCCTAGTTTGGGGGCCTCGTTGTGCCCGAGGTAGGCCTAGCGACACGTTGATTTGGAGAATTTCAGTGCCAATAGTTGCCTCATTTCATTAATGTAAAAATAGATGAATCTAAAACGACACTAAATAAGATAAGTCACTAATGGCACTTGGCCTTATTACATTTGAAAAAGTAAATAAACCTAATCTACTTGGTCCCAGAAGGACCTTCTCCAGGCTGGATGTTCTTGACTTCGTCGATCAAATTCCCCAGTTCGCGCAGGTTCAGCAGTAGGTATGCCCTTGCTAAATGTCCTCCTTCACTTCCTTCGGTGTTCTGGCAATCAGTGACTCTCTTCCTCATCTTTCCCTCCAATTCCATCAGACTGTACTCCAGATATTCCAACCTTTCACTTGATTTAACAACCCTCTCCCTCCACTCATTAATTAGTTCCATATCGGCCTTGTGTCGCTCCAGGTGCTCGGCCTCGGACTCGTGAACTCTTTTTGCGCAGTTTGTTATATTTCACTTGTGCCTCGGCAACTTCATCTATGACTCTATTTCCTGGACCAACCCTTGGCTCGAATATTACTGCTATGTTATCTTCCAACCATGATGGGTAAAAGTACACATGACCAGCATGATATCGATCTAGCTTGATAGTGTCCTTTCCACGATACTTTTCAAATGCCACATATGCTGAGCTTCATATTTGTATGGGACGTTGTCATCCTGAAAACCGGCCCTGTAGTGACTCATTTTAGCAACTCGCAGTATGACCTACTTCCTGCCTACCTATCTCATGACCCTGATGGGAGCATAAGGGTATATGCCCCTTAACCCGATCAGTACCAAGTGTGGAACATCCCTAGATCTGATAATGAACTCATCTGTAGGGAACCATTCGAACATCCATTGAACTTGATCCTCGGTCAAATTGCTGAAAAACTGTGCCTGTCCTATAGCATTTTCGGGTTGAGCAAACCTGTCTGGGATATAAGTCATTCTCTTAAGATGATGGAAAGCTATGTGATCATTCCACGGCCTTCGCAGAAGCTCTTGACGGTATTGACCTTTTTGGAGATGCTCTAACAACCAAACTTATAACAGCAGATTACAACCTTCGAAGTATTTGTACCCCTTCTGACAGCGTTCTAAGGCCCGGTATATGTCTGCTATGATCATAGGGACAATGGTATATGTTTGCCCCTCGATCCCATCCATCAAAGTTTTTGGCTACCATGGCCAGTCTGGTGCGGATTATGTCCCCTTGGATCGGGAACACTAACATACCCAAGAAACAGACGATGAACACAAAAACCCTGCGGTGAATCCAACCCAAGGAAGTGATGGAGAATTCATCAACTAAAATACGATAAGATCTGCTGTAACCGTATAGTTCATAGAGGAAGTCGAAGGGTATGTAGGAATTCTTCAGGCACTCCAAGTCATCATTCTTCTTTAATCCTATCATCTTTAGAAACCCCCTAGTAGAGCAATTTTTCGGCACCAATAAACTTGGACTATCCCAAGGTAGCCCAGTGAATGCCCCTAGTTCTTCCAAGAGAGGGGTCATTTCTATGTTTCCAAAGCGAAACACAGCTCTTTCTTTGTCCCAGAACATTATGGCAGCTTCAATTAACATGTTGTTCGGCTGGAGGTCCAATAAAGAAGGCAAATTTTCCACGACCCTTTTCACATGATTTTTATCACTTGATGTAAGATCCTCCCGCCAATCTAACAACAATGGTGGCATGTTACGGACCATGCCGAACCTGGGGACTTCGTGCCTCATTTTCTACAAAACAAATATGGTTAGGCCATTTCCCCCTCTAGATTCGACTATTTATACAACAATGATTAGCGTATTGGCAGTTATTTCTCCAAAATTAATGCACAAAATCGTGATTGCGTCCGTTGGGATCATAGAAAACCCGATGGACTTTTGGACGAGGCTTGTCTTAAAGGGTTATTATGTGGACAACATATTAAACCGGCTAGGTTTAACCATGATGCACGTACAATTAATCAGAGTAAGGTTTCTATAGAGGTCTAGACTGGTACAGTCAAGTGGACAACTTGATGGGGAAAGGCACAGAACTGTCGACTGCACCGGTGATCGACTAGTTTTACCGCAAATATGCCTTTCTGAATTTAAAGGGTGATATATAGGAAGGGCGCAAACACTCATCAAGCATTGTTATAGGATTGATTACGCACGAGTGGAATATGATGTTGAGTACGGTTTATGCAACAATAAATAGCATGTTGTCACGTTAAAAGGAATGATAAATGCGGTATTTAATAATTGAAAAACGTTTAAGAAAGAAAACAAGGAGACAAGTCAGTTTCTGTAGTAAAGGAAATCATAAATGCTTGCAAATAGGCAATTAAATCCAAATAAAGGGGGAAGGGGAAAGGGTGCACACGTATTGAATAAAGCATGCTTAAGAATAATTCACAAAAAGCAAGTTTGTTATGGTAAGAGCCTAAAAATATCCCCAGCAGAGTCTCCATGCTGTCGCGCCCCCTTTTTTCCTTGCGGAGTCCGGGTTTCGACATTTCGGGACAACTCCGTTCCTTTTGGAAATTGGGTATGAGATTTGAAGAGTCGCCACCTAACGGATTAAGGTGCGTTAGGGCACCTAGAGCAGATAACTCACAAACTAGTTTGCATTACTAGAGATTGGGTAAGGGCTTGAAATTACCTTGAGGGAAAGGTGTTTGGCACCCCTCGAGGTCCACAACGGTGGGTCCCGGCCAAACTCAATTTAAGCGAATTAGTCTTATAAGAAAATAAAATAATTTAAACAAAGAGATATTACTTTTTTAAAAACAAGGAGTAAAAGGGTCCTAGGTTTTTTAGCCTATAGGATCACTTCTGTGTAATACTTGGTAATCGTCCCCAAGTTAGGGTGCTACACATGGCATTAGCGCACAGGTCATCATTTCCTTTACTACCCAATTACCTTCCCCTTTTCAATTATTACCTAAGCGTTCTAATAGAATCCAGTACGTACCTTATGCGTGCACTACCCGTCCCATACCTATGGCCCTGGAGGTGTTCAGGACCTCTATTTAAGGCGGTTCTAGACTCACCTATGTTATTTAAAAAAGGAGAAAACTAAGCGACAAAAAAAAAGTCAAGTAGTACTGTCACATAAGGAGCAATCAAGTGGGCTCATGTTAACCTCCACAAATAGACAAACAAACGCACGTTGTTCAAACAACATTAAATGATTTTAGGATCCTATGTAGGATATCTAAATGAGCACAAACAGAATATACAACAGTTTATTAAAGCGAGCAGACAAGCACCTATCAGTTTGCCTACTGACTTTACTCTGAATCTGGGAATATTTTAAACAAGCAATCACAGCTTTAGACCCGGAATTTTAATTAACCTACAGGCTTGCCTAAGTGATAATCGGGCAGAACCCTATTGACATAGTATTTAAGCTGTAGACCAATTGCTGATTTTAACAGGCAGATTTTTATCTTTAAATCCTACATGCATGCTTTCTAAGTGCTGAAACTGATTATAGCATTATTTCTAAACACAGAAACTGATCTTCTATACTTGCATGATATCTAAATGCCGAGGCTGTTTTTACGCTTATTTCCTATAGGCATGACATCTAAGCGCGAAACTGATATTTGAACACTTACTTCCTATAGGCATCATGTCTAAGTGTCAAGACTTATTTTATATGTATTTCCTATAGGCATAATATCTAAGTATTGAAACTGTTTTGACGCGTATTTCCTATAAGCATGATATCTAAGCGCAAAACTGATATTTTCCTATAGGCATGATAACTATATGCAGAATTGATTATCTTATTTCCTATAGGCATGGTATCTAGGTGACTTTAGTTCCTATAGGAAGGATCACTATTACTCATGTGTAGGCAGAATTCTTTAACCATATTTCCAGGAAAATTGTTATTCAAACAGACAAGATCCTATAGACATGGTTACTAATGCACATTGAGTTAAAAATACATGCAGATCCTATAAACAGGATTTCTAATATGCAAATTAAACGTAAAGTCCTATAGCAGGATTTCTAACATGCAGATGTGCAGCACAGAGTCAAACGATCATAAAATCCTATAGGCAGGATCTCTAAACATAATACAGTATCCACATAATGTAATCAGAATAGTCAAGTCCTATAGGCAGGATCTCTACCTAATTTCAAAGATATGTAAGAATAGATCCCCCCCATCTTTTACTAATAACCCCAATATCTATTTTGACAAAGATTATTATTACAGACCAATACGAATGAACTACACAAAGCTATTTATTATACTATAGGGAGCCTTGGCAGGCCCAACATCAACCTGGGAACCACGCCTTCGAACATAGCAACTTTGAGCATAGTGGTAGCCCATCCATAACACATAAACTGGCTCCTGGTGTGTCAAAGTTCCCAAGGGCCTCAGGGGTCCCGGGCAATGCTCACACTATAACCAGATATTCAATACAAATTTCATGAAGGATTGAAAAACCAGCCCCAATGTGTCAGAGTTCAGAGGAGTCTCATGGACCCTAAGTAGTGCTCACACTGGGGTGGTAGGACCCTAGTTAACTAAGAGTAAGAGTTTGAAAACAGTATACAAGGGTAGGGGATAGCTTCTGACTTCTTCTGGAGGTTTCTTCAGTGCGAAATGGTATTTGAAGAGGAAGGAGAACTGATTTGCTTGTTAATCGAGAAACCTGTGTTTTAAGCAGGGTACGGAACGACGCCGTTTCAAAGTCATTAGTGCTGATTTCAAGGCGCAGGAGAAGTTTTATTTTGTGTCTCGTACAAATGACACTAGTTGTATGATACTTCTTTTTGTCTCACAAAATTGTGGACCAAAGTATATATGCATTTTAAAATATATGAGAGAAAAATTGGGTATCAACAACCCCTTCTTTGAACTCCCTTGGTACTCCAGCAATGTACAAAGCACTTTTCTCCACATTTGCTTTTAGTCCTGACACCTCTGAGAAACGTTGAAATCTGCTCATGAGTAAGCTTATGGATAGCTTATCTGCTCTACAACACAGGATTAGATCATCAGCAAAACATATATGAGTTATGTTCTTTTTAGAGCACCTCGGGTGGTAGTTGAAGTCTGGAATGCTCTGTAGTGTCTTTAATGATCGATTCAAATATTCCATCACCAATACAAATAGGTAGGGAGACATTGGATCTCTCCTTGCCTAAGCCCTTTTTTGGCTTGGAATTTGGTCGTCAATCCTCCATTTATGAATAGAGAATAGCTGATAGTTGATACACACTCCATCACAAGCTTTACAAACTTCACATGCATACCAAATTCAAGTAGTATCATCTTTAGAAAAGGCCACTCAACTGAATCATATGCCTTTCTTATGTCAACTTTAATCAAACATCTTGGTGAGACCCCTTTCTGAGTATATCCTTTAACCAATTCATGGGCGATAATAACATTATCCGATATGTTCCTTCCCTCAATAAATGCTGATTGAGCAGGTCCAACAATGTAGTCGACCACAGTCTTTAACTTTGCTGTTAGAATCTTTGCAATGAGCTTATAGATTGTAGAACAACATGCTATGGGTCTAAACTCCTTAACAAATGTAGGACTATTTACTTTGGGTACTAGTGTAACTGTAGTGCAGTTCATGCTTCTCAGCATCTTCCCATTTTCAAAAATTTCATGAATAGCTTGTTTAACTTCACCTCCAACAAGGTTCCAGTATGCTTTAAAGAATTCAGCAGGGAAACCATCTATACCTGGTGCTTTTTCATTAGGTAAATCTTTGAGGGCTTGATCAATATCCTTTACTGTTATTGGTCTGTTGAGCTCTTTTTGTTGTTCCTTAGTGAGGCAAGGTCCATTTATGGCTGTATCTATATCAATACATGGCAATTCATCAGCACACTCTCCTAGAAAAGATTTAAAGAAACCTGTAGACTCTTGCTCTATCATTGTTGGATCAGTAATTCTAGTTCCTTGATCATTGTAGATTGAACCAATTCTGTTTCTGGCCTGCCTTGCCTTTAGATGCGCATGAAAGAATTTGGTATTTTGGTCTCCATCTCTTATCCACATTGCTCTGGATCTCTGACGCATCACTTGCTCATTAAGTCCTTCCCATTTTTCTATATGCACTAGCAGCTCTTTCTCTTCTGATATCAACTGACCATCAAATGGATCCACATCAAGTTTCCCTTGAGTAGTCTACAATTGTACCCTCAGATTGTCCAGCTTCCTCTCTAAAGAAGACACCTCTTTGTTCAGCTGCCCTACTTTGTCTTTTAGCCTCTGTAATTTCACTCAAATAGAGTACATAGTATGCCCCTATATTTGTTGACACTGCACTTCATTCACAGCTTTCTCAAACTCATTATTCAATAGCACATTATATAGTCTAAATGGCTTTTGCAAATAGGACTTGACTACTACTGTGTTGATTATAATAGGAGAATGATCTGAAACTCCAGGCTTTTCAAAAATACCTTCAAGTCTACTATATTTTGTCAGCCATGAAGCATTTCCAAAAGCCCAATCAATATTGCTATAAATCTTGTTATCAGCATCCCTTTTGTTACACCAAGACTATTGGCACCCCTTTCTGTTTAGTTGTCCCAACCCAGTATCAGCAATGCATCTTTGAAAGTCCACCAATTCAGCTTGTTGCACTGGTTGCCCATTGATTCGATCATCAACAGATAACACACTATTGAAGTCACCTATAACTAACCATGCCTCTTGCATACTATTATGAAGTTGTCTTAGTTGATCCCATAGGCTCCTCTTTCAGCTATAGTGTTCTTCCCATACACAAATGTTATGTCACATGTAAATTGTGTACTTTTATCTTTCACCTTGCAATGTATCAATTGATCACCAGCTATCACTACATTGACCTGCACCATTTGCTCTTTCCACAATAGCCAGATTCTTCCGCTCTCATTTATAGCTTCATCAAAATACACCTTCCAATCTCTACTATATTTAGCTCAAACTTTAGTAGCACTCCTAGGCTTTATCTTTGTCTCAAGGCAGCCTAGTAGAGTAATGTTGTTTTTCAGCAGAAATGCCTTGAGTTCTTTCTGCTTGAAGGGCTTGTTCAGCCCTCTTATATTTCACGAGCTTATTATCATGGTGGATTATTGAGGACAACCCCTTCAGTCACCTTGTCAGTACTGCTATCATCTTGAATTCTCAAAGGACTATATCTATTTCAAATTTGTATCTGATAATGCTCCTTCCCATTGAACCTGTCCTTGAGCTTTCATCATCTGCTTCCCTCTATTCTTTTGTTATGGAGGTTCTGCTGCTGTGATTTCCTCCTGGTTAGGATTTTGTTCTGGTATATCCTCCTACTTCTTCTGGGCTTGCTCAGTCACAACCTTCACTCTCCATTGGCCTGTTTGTTGTTTCTTTTTCTGCTGTCTCTTTGCTTTCTCTTGTTGTTGTTTGGGTGGCATTTGGTTTTCTTGAGTGTCAGCATTCCTTTGAGCTTTCTGAATCTTTGTGCATTCCTCTGTATGTTTCCCTATTTGAAGGCATTCCTTACAATATGCTGGTTTCTATTAATATTCCAGCATTTGTTCCCTATATTTTCCACCAGCCACTTCAATCAGCATCATATCAGGCAGCTTATGTGATATATCCATTTCAACAAGAGTACGTGCATATGAAATTCTATCACACTAAGCTGTTAACTTGTCTGAACAGATAGGTGTGAGCACGTGATTTTTGCCCTATAGGAATTACTCCCATAAATTCAAAACAAAATAATATTTTGTTTGTTTGCAATTTTGTGGATTTTTATGGCATTTTCTGTGATTGTTTGCATATTGTCTGTGCATTTAATTGGTGAAAAATACAAAAAATATGTTGCATTCGCATTTAGGGTTTGACTTTGCATTTTTAAGAATTAATTAGTAAGTATTTATTTTACAAAGAGAGAAAATAACAAAAATAGTTTATTTTGCATTTTTGGCCTTTTAATTTAGAATTTTATAGTTTTCTTTAATTTAGGACTTAGTTAATTTTGGAAAATGCAATTTATTATTAATTTTGTTTTAAGAGTTAAATCAGTTTTTATCTTTGTATTTAACAAAATCTGAAAAAAAAGAGAAAAAGAAAAGAAAATGAAAAGCAAAATGGTTGTATTAATAGAGATCAATTGTTTGGGCCATTTCAGGTTATTTTTCCAGGCCCAAACCATCCCNTGAGTTGGTAGAGGACGTCAACGGGATCTTGCATATAGCCCGTGCGAGCCGAATGATCGCCCACGGGCCCTAGGAACATTCGAGGCATTAATGTATTCGTGATCTTTGCTTGAGTCTGTACTTTCTTGTTGTTGAAGTATGTCAGTTTGTTTTGAGTCTGTTAGTTCTTTTTGAGTCTGTATTTTCATCTTTTCAGAGTCTGTTAGTTTCTTTTGAGTCTGTCAGTTTTTGAATCATTGTAATCAAAGCATTTGTTTTTTTTTATGAAAAACTGAAAATATCAAAAATGTTTTTGTTATTTATTTTTCATTTATGTCCCCCAGAACTACGCTCGGTCTGATTCATGCGGAGTCATGATACGTAGGCAATCTCCATTGGATTCGACCATAACCAAGAGAAAGAAAAAGAGTGATAAAAAGAGAGGAAAGGAAAAAGAGAGGAAACATAAGACCAACCAGAAAAGGAAAAGAGAGAAAATAAGAAACCGTGAGGAGGAAACAATCGCAAAATAAGAGAGAAAAATGAGAGAATAAAAACAAAGAGAGGGCAAAGGAAAGAATGAAAAAAATGAAAAAAAAAAGAAAGAAAAAGAGGGAAAAAGAGAAGTTGCAAATGGAAATAAGGAAAAGCCGGGATGACTCAAGCAGCCGAGCAAATGCATAATAGAAACGGTTAACTGCATAGGTGCATTCATTCCCCGAAATGTGCGGTTACCAATCTGTTAAAGCCCTAATCGCTAACAAGATTGTTGTTGATGTATTGAGTTCAGGCAGGGGGTTAGTTGATTGGAATTCTGGCACCTCACTCCTACAACGCCCGGTCCAAGGACAAGCTGAACATGGCCAACCAAGAACTAGAGGCGAGTATTGTCGACCCGTCAAAAGAGGTGGAAGAATTGGATGTTAATGCGATGAAAGAAGAGATGCATAAGCTGAAGCAGCAAATGGCTGAAATGTACCAGGCCTGGGCAAAGGGGCATCCACCACCGGTCTATCCCGCCAACCCTGCTTATATCCTACCATTGGCTCAACCTCAGGAGCTTCCTACGGTGAATTCATCTCCGGCCTTTCCCACCTACCAACAATGCTATGGCACTACCTCCCAAACACCATCAGCTCCACCACCCAAACAAGTCCCATACCCTCTTCCACCAATCACTCCTGTTTTTGTGGCACCTCCACCTGCTGCATTACACCGATCTTCCAGTGAGCCTCTGTTCCAGACTCACGACAACCATTATTACCCCCCAGAACCTACCTTTAAAGCTCCAGAACCATGTTCTTACACTCCTCATTTTGATCTCCCGGCAGAAATTGAAAAGCCACCTAAGAATCCTGAGCAGGAGGAGATGATTAGGAAAGTCAAGAGCTTGGAACAATCTTTCAGGAATATGCAGGGGCTAGGCGGTCAAGTAAGCGTGGCATATAAATATCTGTGTCTGTTCCCAGATGTTCAACTACCAACAGGGTTTAAGATGCCCAAGTTTGATTTATATGAAGGGCATGGTGATCCAATGGCACACCTAAGAAGTTTTTATAGCAAGATGAGAGGAGCAGGCGGGAGAGATGAATTACTGATGGCGTATTCCAGTCAAAGTTTAAGTGGCTCAGCTTTGGAATGGTTCACCCGACAAAATCATGGTCGGTGGTACACATGGGATGACCTAGCCCAAGCATTCGCCTGCCATTTTCAATATAATCTTGAAATTGTTCCAGACCGTCTGTCATTGACGAAGATTGAGAAGAAGCCCGGTGAGAGTTTCAGAGAATATGGCTTCCGTTGGAGAGAGCAAGCAGCGAGGGTTGACCCTCTGATGAAAGAGAATGAAATGGTTGACTACTTCTTGCAGGCCTTAGAGCCCACTTATTTCGGTCACTTGGTGTCAGCGGTAGGGAAATCCTTCAATGAAGTGGTAAAAATGGGAAGCATGGTAGAGGAAGGACTCAAAACTAACAAAATCATGAGTTACTCAGCAATTAAGGCGACCACCCAGGCCATTCAAAACGGCACTGGGGGTGTACTGGGAAAGAAGAAGAAAGAGGACGTTGCGACAATTGAGTCAAGAGCTTGGTCCAGGGGCCCATCACCTTACTATAACCAGCCTCGACCCCACCACCAAACTTACCCCCATACTCCATATAGCCCACCACAACACTACTACCCACCGCCAGATCCCCATTTTTCTCAAACATACACTCAACCTCCTGCCCACGCACAATGGCGTACGCCAACCCCACAGAATACCTACCCAGCTCCACAAAATACCTATCCACCCCCAAGAGCTTACAGAAACCCCCCTGGAACAGGTTTCCGACCAAATCAAGCCTTTAAGAATAAGGGGCCGCAGAAGAAGAAGACTTTCACTCCATTGGGAGAATCATATACTAGTCTATTCCACAGGTTGAGACAGTTGGGTATGTTGAATTCGATTAAGCCTAAACTGTCAAATCCTCCCCCGAGAAATCTTGACCACTCGTGAATTGTGAGTATTGTTTAGGTGCTCCAGGGCATGACACAGAGAAGTGCTGGCACTTGAAAACAGCTATTCAAGAGCTCATTGATACCCATCGGATCGAGGTTCAAGCCCCAGAGGCGCCCAATATCAACCAGAATCCGTTGTCGGCCCATCATGAGACCAATATGATTGAGATAGTGCATAAAGGAGGAGAGCCTAAGAAGCCTTCGCAGACTGTAATGATGATCAGGTCCAGTGAAGTCAGGCCGAGTGAAAAGTCAACAAGTGGGAGGTCTTTGATCAAGTTGAAAGGGACAGATAGTAAACTAGTTGTGGTAATTGAGAAGGAGTCCTCAAGCGGGGTTGCAGTGAAACAGGGAAAAGCAAAAGTAGTGGTACCAGGGGCAGCAAACAAGCCTGTTGTAGTCGTGGAGGGTGCTCGCACAGAGCCTATTATTATCAAACCAGTAACTCAGCTACCAATAATCAACAGCAAGGCCGTCCCTTGGAATTATGGCCGAATGACAGTGACTTACAAAGGGAAAGAGGTTAAAGAAGAAGTCTGCGAGACCCATGGATTGACTCGCTCGNGTTGTTCTTATCAAGGAAAAACTGATTATCCTCAAGTTCCGTTTATCTCGAGATGATTTTAGCATTTGGTTTCTATCCGTTGAGGTTCATCCTGGATTCTGTTCTCAGGTACCTTTGTGCTTTGTTCCTTTTCTTTTTTTTGCTTCTTTGTTAAGTTCATGATTGAATTGTTGGTCTAAATTTGTTTAAGTTGGTTTAGTTTAATTGCGATAAGTTCTGTGTATTGTGTTTCTGTTTAAATATTGGCTTAGTAATCCTGTGAAGGCTTGTTGTGTTTGATTCATGCTCAGTTTGTTTTCAATTATCAAAATGTTCTGAATTTCTTTTTAAGAATTTTATCTTTTGATCTGAGTGAAGCTTTTGCATTTGAGTAGTCCTGTTTGTCACGCTTCATAAATCTATAGAGGGGTCAATTGTAAATTTAGAAACTTAAAAGGGTCTCAAAGGAGAGGGCAGGGGTCGTAATAACTGGTTGGGCAAAGGTTAATTTAGGGATTTCAGGTTGTGAGGGAATCATTTCTGTTAGGATGAAGGCTCTAGAGGATAAGATGAGCACTAGTTTGTTAAAGAGCAGGGGTTTTCAGATATTTAAGAGGGTTAAAAAGGGTAAAACAATCAAAAATAAGGGGGTAAAAAGGGAATTGGTTGGTCAGGTCAAGGCTGCATTAGGTATGCCTATATAAAGATCCCTTACCCTTCATTCTAGGCGGCCATGAACACTCTAATTCATATACAGAAATACAGATTTTACTGTTTCATTAGATCCTCAGTGATTCTGAATTCTTTTCAAATTCCCGAAATAACTTTGTCACATCTTAGCATAAAAATTGTTTGAAGTTGGTTTGCAAAATCATCTTAAAGTCTGCTGGGCTAATTGAACTTGATCGCTCCACATCTTTGCCTGTTTGAAGCTGATCTTACTGGTTGTTTTTGCTGGCTAATTACTGCTGAACCTACCCTTCCATTGCTGAGTTTCTGTAATTATTTTGGTTGTATCCAGGTACACATTCCTGAAACTCACACAATGTGATACTTGATTGGAGATTGAGAAATGAAAGCTGGAGTTCTAAATGTTTGGATGTTGGACCATTAGCTTATAGTTACTTTCATTTTACCTTCCTGTAATTTGCTCTTCTAAATGACATGTGCTTAGTTGAGAGTTAGATTGATTATGTCAAGTTAAAATGATTTTGAACTTGCTAAATCCTATGATAAAATGTGTCTTTACTTAGATCTTATTTCTCATTGTATGGTTTAAGTAACAGGAGACCGTATTGAAGCATTAGTTAGATCTCACTGCTCATTGTATGGTTTAAGTCCTGTATTTTCACTTCTCATTTTGTTTATGGTTTAAGTACTGATACTTGGTGTAACATGTTTTGAACATGGATCTTTGGAACTGTGGTGTTAAAGGGTTTAATTAATTCATGCACGCTTATATTTGTTTCAGTCAAATTTGAAGTTAGTATGTGCTTTGGTATTTGTTGCTGATTTATGCTTACTGAAATAGCAAGTATAGGTTAGAGCGTTAAATTTTCAATTGGAATCTATTTTAGTGGGTGTTCCGGCTATTACTGAAATCATGTATGCTGTTTATTTAAAGGTTGGGAATAATATTGAATTTTGAGTAACAAGGTGATAGTGAATGGATTATTATAGGATTATATCTCCACTATAAACATGGTTTGACATTAGAATACACTTTGATCATGCTTAAGGATAATTAATTTTAGTTTTAATTTTCAGGAATATTTTAAAGCATTGTAGTTGTAATTGTTTATGTGTGTTGATTCATAAATTGGGTTGTAGCGTGTGGCCCAATAGTTCGAAAGGTGCAGTGCTGTATTGTGGCATTTGTTCATTTGGGCTTCTAGTGAGCCCATTGTCCTCTTTGAGTGCATATGGACACCTGAGCGTATGATTTGGGCCGCTCTGTGGGTTGTGGACCATGAGTCCACTTGAGTTGAAATTGTTGGCCTCAACAGTTGGACCAGTGCAATTAGCTTTATGAATTATTAGCTGGGGCGGCCATATCATGTTGTTGGGGCTCACGTTTGGGCCCGACCTGGGCAGCCTTTTGCACATTAAACCATCAGCTTATTTGGGGCTGGACTAAACCCATTTGCTTTAAATAATTAACATTCTCTTGTAAGCCATTTAGAGAAATTTTAATTAGTTTAGAGACCTTTTAAGTAGAATAATTTGAGGTGCGCCATGCCGAACAAAAATGACAATTGTGTGGCCCTCGTTTTAATTAATTTTTAACTCAACCTTCGAATTCTAGGCGTGCCATTTAGCAAATTTTCACGGCCCTCGCAAAGTTAAAAACGCGTAGTTGCTTTAGGCGCGTTATTTTAATAATATTACCTTCCTAAACTTGGGTGTGCATTTCATGCGACCCAAATCCAAATCTTAATAACGTTGAATAGAATGTGTCTCGGATTGCGGGTGCATTTCATGTGACGTGGTCCAATGACATGTTTTAGACGACGTTAAATCTTCTTTAAAATAAATAAAAGCGGTTCTAAAGTTAAAAATGTGCATAGGTTCAAAAAAAATTTTAAAATTAGATAGTTATGCCAATTATAGCAGTTGAGCTACCGTGCTAGAACCACGGAACTCGAGAATGCCTAACACCTTCTCCCGGGTTAATAGAATTCTTTACCAGGATTTCTGGTTCACGAACTGTAATACAGAGTCAACCCTTTCCTCGATTCGGGATTTGAACCGGTGACTTGGGACACCATAAATCTCCCAAGTGGCGACTCTGAATCTTTTAATAATAAATCCCGTTTTGGTTGTCCTTTAATTGGAAAAAACTCCCTTTATTATACCCTATTCCGGGGGTGTAGTAAAAAAGGAGGTGTGACAGCTCTGGCGACTCTGCTGGGTAAAAGAACCAGAACTTCGGTTCAGGGTTCAAGAATTCGAGCTTAGATAAATTATTATATTTGGCTTTATCTGATTTTGCTACATGTTTGGGCCTAATGTGCTAACTGTTGCTTTTACTGCTTTGATATTCTTTGAACTGTATATACACTGATACGGAACCCTTCCTCTCTCTGAGTCTTGTAAATAATGGAGAAGGGTGCACTTCGTGTAGCTTCTCTTCTGTTAAAGTGATATCCCAAATTTTAGAATGAGGTTCGGACAAGTTGAAAAGCCGGCGAAGCTTCTGTATTCCCGGTACGCTGCCCCCCTTGGCTCGAGTTGTCCGCTCGGGTAAGCCAGGTCTAGAACAATAAACCCAGGTTTTAAACCTAGAATAACTCAGCCTCATGCTGGATCCCTAGTAGGAACGTTTGTTTGCATCATATGCATTTGACTTAGGGGACTCAACACAGGGGTTGGGTCCGTCTAGGATAGGTGTACCCAGAATCAAAGACCATCCTGATGCATATTTTACGTGCTACTTGTGCATTTATTTGCTTCGGGTTCGCATGCTGACCGACTTTCAAATGATGGGAGAAAGTTGGAAAAAGAAAATAGCAGTGTAAGGGTTAAGTGAGTTAATCACCTATTTTGAAAGAAAAAAAAACAATGTCCAAATGGTACTGAAACTCTGCCGAATTTTTGAGAAAAATGAAAAAAAAACAAAGAAGAAAAAGGTTTTGTTTTCAAAAATAGTTGGTTTTATTTTATTTGCCCGAACAATGCCAGTTTGATTATCACAGGGCGTGGGATACGTAGGCAACCCTCATCGGGTCCAACTTTCCTTTTGCAAAACTAGCCCAAAAAGAACAAAATTTTATGGTAAATAAGTAAGGTGATGCCATTCCTGTCAAAAATAGCCGAATGTTCCTAAAAAGGCACCGGAAGGCTGTTTTTGCAAGAACAGCCACCTTTGGTCATTTTTAAATTTTTTGGCCAGTTAGCGGGCACAGCCTTAAAATCTTCTTCCCCGAAATGCTGAAAGGCCGTATTTGCAAAAACTGGGTTTTAGTTTGAAAAAAAAAACTTTTGTAAAATGGTGTTATTCTTCTTGAGTCAAAATGAGTCATAGTTTTCTTTTAATTAAAATCACCTTAATAAATGTGCAGGATGAACACAATTCAAAATGAACCTTTCTCAGTCCGTGAAGAGATCCCTTTGGAGCTACACATGTGGTGGCATGATTTGGGGGACGACACCAGGAAAGTTGTGACAAAAGCGTTGGGTGGTCTTATCGGGCTCTTGAAGGTTAAGCCGAGAAAGGACATAATTGAGGCCTTGATACCATTTTGGGACCCAGCACATAATGTATTCTGTTTTGCTGATTTCGAGTTAACTCCTACACTGGAAGAGATAGCAGGCTACGCCGATTTCGAGGGGAATCTTAGAAAGCAATACCCGGTGGCACCTAGAACGGTAACCCCTCACAAATTTTTGGACTTGTTAAGCATCAGTCGGGACATCCGAGATGGAAACTTGGCCAAAGAATTCTGTACCTTCTATTTTTTGTACCAACGTTACAGGAATCCCCGTGGCTTCGAGACGCCAGATACCGGTCTTACTCACGCGGGAAACCAAGTCAAGTGGGAAGCTCGGAGAGGATTAGCTTTTATAATGGCGTTCCTGGGTATTTTTATTTGCCCCAGAAAAGACGGGAATATAGAGTTGGGACTCGTGGGGATAGCTGACTTTATGATGAAAAAGGCAAATGGGACCATAGTACCGATAATCTTGTCAGAAATTTACCGAGCTCTGACCCTATGCCAAGAAGGGGAAAAGTTCTTTGAAGGGTGCAATATGCTGTTACAACTGTGGATGGAGGAACACCTTTGCCATCGCCCGGGATATCTGAATTGTGGTATGACTGGTCTCGAATGCATCGAAAAACATGAAAAGCGGGTAGAGGGTTATGAGTTCCCGGAGGGTAAAAAAGCACGGCATGCCCACTTGAGATCCTTGACTGCAAACAAAATCGAATAGACGTTCGGGTGGCTGTCGGTCGGTGAAGTAATCTATATGTCGGTTGAGGAGTGTTTTCTGCTGTTGATGGGTCTTCGGAGTATCCAGCCTTATGCTCCGCACAGAGTCCTACGTCAGTTAGGCCGATATCAGACCATCCCACACGATGAAGATTTGAGTCGGCAGGTCATTGAGTTAGAACCAAAAGCTGCCTTCCCAGAAGAAAAAGTGCGTCGAATTTGGCATCAGTGCAGATTCTTAGAGCCTAAAACTCAAGTACGAGATCTATCTAGAGGAGAGTTGGAGCCTGGGTACCCTGCTTGGTATGGTAAAAGATCCCGAGTTCATCAGGAGCCTGAAAGGCCCGCAAAGAGACCCCATGTCCAACAGTTCACCGACGGAGCACAGGTGCAATGGGACTGGTTGGCCAAGGAGAAAGAATACAGGGCCAAAATAGGAGAGCTGGAAAAGCAGGTCCGGGACCTTCAGTTTGAAAACAGTTTGCAAACCGCGGCGGATGAGGGCGAAAAGAAGAAACTAGCCAAAGAAAATGAAGCCCTTCGAGCTCAAATTNAGAACCAGGGAGGCCTTTGATTCTGTATTTGACGATTTTGGACAATTCGTTTGGTTGTGTGTTGGGTCAGCATGACATCACCGGCAGGAAAGAGCAGGCCATATATTATCTCAGCAAGAAGTTCATATCTTACGAGGTTAAGTATACTCAGCTTGAGAGGACGTGTTGCGCCCTAACTTGGGTAGCACAGAAGTTGAAACATTATTTGTCATCTTATACTACTTACCTCATCTCTCGGTTGGATCCGTTGAAGTATATCTTTCAGAAGCCTATGCCCACAGGGAGGCTCGCAAAGTGGCAGATCTTGCTCATAGAATTTGACATTGTCTATGTGACCCGGACTGCAATGAAAGCTCAGGCATTGGCTGACCATTTGGTCGAGAATCCAGTAGATGAGGAATATGAGCCTTTGAAGACTTACTTCCCCGATGAAGAGGTGATGCATGTTGATGAGTTGGAACAGGTCAAAAAGCCAGGATGGAAAGTTTTCTTTGATGGGGCTGCCAACATGAAAGGCATTGGGATAGGAGCGGTACTTATTTCTGAAATAGGACAACACTCCCTGTTACGGCTCAGCTTCGTTTCTATTGTACTAACAACAAGGCCAAGTATGAGGCATGTATCTTGGGTTTGAGGTTGGCTGTAGACATGGGTGTCTAGGAAGTCTTGGTCATGGGGGACTCGGACCTTCTGATACACCAGATTCAAGGGGAATGGGAAACACGAGATTTGAAACTCATACCGTACCGACAATGTTTGCATGATCTTTGTCAACGGTTTCAGTCAATAGAGTTCAGGCATTTTCCAAGGATTCTTAATGAGGTTGCCGATGCTTTGGCTGCTTTGGCGTCAATGTTGCAGCATCCAGATAAGGCTTATGTGGACCCTTTGCAGATTCAGGTCCGTGATCAGCATGCTTACTGTAATGTGGTGGAAGAAGAACTTGATGGTGAGCCGTGGTTCCACGATATCAGAGAATATATCAGGATGGGGGTGTATCCAGTACAGGCCACGGGTGATCAAAAGAGAACAATTCGACGGTTGGCAAGTGGATTCTTCTTCAGTGGAGCGGTACTGTACAAAAGAACTCCAGATCTTGGGCTGTTGAGATGCATAGATGATAGACAGGCCACAGCTATCATGACCGAGGTACATCCAAGGGTCTGTGGACCGCATATGAGTGGGTACGTGTTGGCAAAGAAGATCCTCCGAGCAGGTTATTATTGGCTTACTATGGAGCGAGATTGTATCAGTTTTGTGCGCAAGTGTCATCAGTGTCAAGTGCATGGAGATTTGATTCACTCTCCACCATCGAAATTGTCTGTACCGTGGCCTTTTGTTGCGTGGGGCATGGATGTCATCAGGCCAATTGAGCCAGCAGCATCAAATGGGCACAGGTTTATTCTGGTGGCCATTGATTATTTCACCAAGTGGGTTGAGGCGAAAACATTCAAGTCTGTAACCAAGAAAGCGGTGGTTGATTTTGTGCACTCAAATATCATTTGTCGATTTGGGATACCAAAAGTGATCATTACAGACAATGGGGCTAATCTCAATAGTCATCTGATGAAAGAGGTATGTCAGCAGTTCAAGATTACACATCGCAAAAAAGAAAGAAAAAAAAGAGATAAGAAAAAGAGAAAAAAAAACAAACAAAACAACAAAAAGAGAAAAGGAAGAAAGAAAAGAAAAGAAGAGAAAGTGGAAGAAAAAGAAAGGAAAAATCACAACAACAAAGCAATTTCTATGCCATGAACTATGTTCGACCTGATTTCTTTTTAAGGATACATAGGCAGCCTCAAGGTTCGGTCCCATCAAATAAAAATCCCAAAGTCCCCAAGCAAGAAACTGTGGCAGAAGTTGTGGTTGTCTGATTCTGAAAGTTGTAATTTTAAACCCATTTGAATTGTTTTGAGCCTTTGATACCCTTTCTTTTTAACCTGTCCAAAAGCCCACCTTACGATCCAAAGAAAGACCTTCTGATCAGTCTTCGAGAAATGCCAAGTTGAGCAAGTAGAAGTGATTCATGTCAGGGGCAACACTCTGGTCCGAGCGGGAAAAATAAAAATGAGAGAGTCTTATTGGTGAAAACCCTCACGGGCATCGTAAGGCGACGGGAGCTGAGAGAAATAAAAATGAGAGAGTCTTATTGGTGAAAACCTTCACGGGCACCTTGAGGCAAAAGCGAGTTCAGAGATGAACAAATGAGAGAGGTTTGTGGGTGAAAACCTTTCAGGGCATCGCAGGATAAACAAGGTTAAGGTTTGGGTGAAGAAATCAGGTTGTGAAACTCCGGGGAAACAAAGTATGGCAACTGAAAGTTGGTTTGTTGGACGGGCTGGGCCAGTTAATCCCAAATTCATGTCATGATCAATGGTACCAGCTGTTCCACTCAGATAAGTCTCTTTTCTTTTTTTTCCTTTTAGCAAGTCATCCTGTTTTTGATTTTTTTTATCCTTAACTCTCAAGGTCATTGCATTTCATTTCTTTTGGGGTTTTGTTTCTCTAAGATGTTCCAATGTCCGTTTTGTTCAAAGCAAATAAGAAAGGATTTCAAAGCTCACTACCAAAGATAGCATGATGTAAAGTGGGATATAAGGAGTCACCGGAAGTTTCATCGGTGGAATGACTTGGTAATTTCATGAGAGATGCAAAGGTTCAGAGAAAGGGGTCGGAGAGGTAAAACAACGGTTTGGGTATAGAACACTCGGGTCATCCAAGGTCATGGGGTTTGAAGGTCAGTCAGAAAGTCAAGCGGTTCAGGGCCAGTCCGGGGAAGCAGGTCAAAACAAAACACGACAGTGGAGAGACCTACAGCAAGAATGCCATCGACTAACCACCACATTTTAAATTGACAAGATTTTTCTTTGATTGAAACAGGGGCAGGAAGTTTTGGTGTTCCGGAGAAATCCTCCGCAAGGAAAGGCAAGCACCAAACAGGTTTGACCGTAAAACTCCCAGGACCTGCCTGGATAATAGGATTTAATTTAAAGTCTTCAGGACTCTCCTGGAAAATGGGACCTAGTATAAATTTTGAAACATTCATGAGTAGCATAATTTAGCATAAATATACCCCAAAGGAATATAAGTTGGCTTCAAAGTTTGCATGTTTAAGATAGGATTCAATTAGGAGTTGTCAGGACCTCCCCCCCCCCCCCCTGAATAATGGGACCTAGCTTTAAGATTGCTGTTAGATAACAAGATGTAGCAAAAATAATACCTTTAGAAGATATAACTTAGATTTAAAATTATTGTTTAATTAGGAATTGTCAGGACCCTCCTGGATAATAGGATGTAGTTTTAAGACCCTCTTAGATAACAGGACTTAGCGGAAGTAATACCTTGGATTTATAATTGTNAAATTCTTAGTAATAGTTGGTACGAAGATAACACTCACCTATGTGCCCAGCTACAAACTGGGGCAGAAATTTCTTTTTTGTCATTTTTTTTTGAAATCAGGCGCCCACCCGGAGAACAGGGAATATATTTCAAGTTTAGCAAACAGGCGCCCACCTGGAGAGCACGGGAATACAATTCAAGTCAGCAGTCAGGAGCCCACCTGGAGAACAAGGAATACAATTCAAGTCAGCAGTCAAGAGCCCACCTGGAGAACAGGGAATACATTTCAAGTTTGGCAATCAGGCGCCCACCTGGAGAGCACGGGAATACAATTCAAGTCAGCAGTCAGGAGCCCACCTGGAGAACAGGGAATAGAATTCAAGTCTGCAGTCAGGAGCCCACCTAAAGAACAGGGAATACATTCAAGTTCAGCAATCAGGCGCCCACCTGGAGAGCAAGGGAATACAATTCAAGTTTCAGCAATCAGGCGCCCACCTGGAGAGCAAGGGAGTACAGTTCAAGTTTCAGCTTTCAAGTTCTTATTGATATTTGGTAACATGATTCGGTCTACGCTCATATATATGCCCAGCTACCAAACTGGGGAAGAAATTTTCTTTGTTTTTATTTATTTTGTTGAAATCAGGCGCCCACCTGGAGAACAGGGAATACATTTCAAGTTCACCAATCAGGAGCCCGCCTGGAGAACATGGGAATACATTCAAGTTCAGCAATCAAGAGCCCGCCTGGAGAACATGGGAACACATTTCAAGTTCAGCAATCAGGAGCCCGCCTGGAGAGCATGGGAATACATTTCAAGTTCAGCAATCAGGAGCCCGCCTGAAAAGCATGGGAATATAATTCGAGTTTAGCAGTCAGGAGCCCGCCTGGAGAGCAAGGGACTACAATTCAAGTTCAGCAGTCAGGCGTCCACCTGGAGAAAAGGAAAACATCTCAAAGTACAATTCGAGTTCAGCAATCAGGCGTCCACCTGGAGAAAAGAAAAGCATCTCAGAATGTAGTTCAAGTTTTGGCAGTCAGGCATCCACCTGAAGAAAGGGAAAACATCTCATATTACAATTCAATTCGACAACAAAGGAATTTCAACGGAAGAATACAAGTCAGCATGGCAACAAAAGCTGCAAGATCAAGCTTGAAGAGATAGATAGGTTTTGTAATTCATAGACCATAGTTTAGTCTAGCTTCTTTTTATTTTTGACATGGTGTAATAAGGGGTTCAGTAAGCAGTAGCAGCAGCAGCAACAACAGTGAAATCACAGCTTCATGGTAGTCCCAGCTACCAAACATTCCTGAACTACACTGACCTGATTCCTTTTTAGCCAAGGATATGTAGGCAACCTCGGAAGCAGGGTGCAGTCAAATCTTTCAAAAATGCTTCCCACGGAGTATTCCAACGGGCAAAATCGCTCGTATCCGCTCACTTATCTTTGCACGAAAACTTTCGTGTTTCCGAGCAAAGAGAGGGCACTGTGAGCACGTGATTTTTGCCCTATAGGAATTACTCCCATAAATTCAAAAAAAATAATATATTGTTTGTTTGCAATTTTGTGGATTTTTATGGCATTTTCTATGATTGTTTGCATATTGTCTGTGCATTTTAATTGGTGAAAAATACAAAAAATATGTTGCATTCGCATTTAGGTTGCATTTTTAAGAATTAATTAGTAAGTATTTATTTTACAAAGAGAGAAAATAACAAAAATAGTTTATTTTGTATTTTTGGCCTTTTAATTTCGAATTTTATAGTTTTCTTTAATTTAGGACTTAGTTAATTTTGGAAAATGCAATTAATTATTAATTTTGTTTTAAGAGTTAAATCAGGTTTTTATATTTGTATTTAACAAAATCTGAAAATAAAAAAAAAGAGAGAAAAAGAAAAGAAAATGAAAAGCAAAATGGTTGTATTAATAGAGATCAATTGTTTGGGCCATTTCAGGTTATTTTTCCAGGCCCAAACCATCCCTTCCCCTGAAACCCGTCCAAACCCACCTAAAATACCCGCCCCAAATGGCCCAAAACCCATTTCCGAAATACCCGGTCCCTTCACCTCCTAAACGACCCTTCCGTCAATATTCAATCCGAGCCGTCGAGGTAATCTAATCCAACTGCTCTAAACTGGGGGTCATTTGATATATTACTGTCCGAATCGCCCCTACCCCTACTCCTCAACCTAACCCCCCCCCCCCCCCCACTGACCGCCTACGGCGCGGCTGGCGTTCAATCGCCGTGAAAATAACATAACCACTCTCCGTCGCCTCCTCATCTCAGATCTTCACCCCGTTTCCCTCAAAACTCGCCAAAACTCCTCGAATTTTTGTTCGAAGCCATGAACCCTAGCGCCGCCACAGTTTCTCCGGTGGCGGCGCCACCACCAAACTGCACCAAAAATACACCCTGGAACCCTTATCACTCCCTCTTCCCAAATCCCTAACCCATGCCCTTCCAATCCCCCTAGGTCGACCCGAATCTTGAATCAAAAAATCAGACCTAAACCTAACCTTCCCCAAATTATTTAGAACCCAAATCCCTGTATCTATAGCATTTGCTCATGTCGATTTCATGACCAAACTCCGATTTAGCCAGAATTAGAGGCTAATTGGTTGTTCTTATCAAGGAACAACTGATTATCCTCAAGTTTCGTTTATCTCGAGATGATTTTAGCATTTGGTTTGT
Source organism: Nicotiana attenuata (assembly GCF_001879085.1). Lineage (NCBI taxonomy): Eukaryota > Viridiplantae > Streptophyta > Magnoliopsida > Solanales > Solanaceae > Nicotiana > Nicotiana attenuata. The sequence goes on from NW_017673457.1 coordinate 28,133, forward strand.
TTCCGTTGAGGTTCACCCTGGATTCTGTTCTCAGGTACCTTTGTGCTTTGTTCCTTTTCTTTTCTTTGCTTCTTTGTTAAGTTCATGATTGAATTGTTGGTCTAAATTTGTTTAAGTTGGTTTAGTTTAATTGCGATAAGTTCTGTGGATTATGTTTCTGTTTAAATATTGGCTTAGTAATCCTGTGAAGGCTTGTTGTGTTTGATTCATGCTCAGTTTGTTTTCAATTATCAAAATGTTTTGAATTTCTTTTTAAGAATTTTACCTTTTGATCTGATTGAAGCTTTTGCATTTGAGTAGTCCTGTTTGTCACGCTTCATAAATCTATAGAGGGGTCATTTGTAAGTTTAGAAACTTAAAGGGGTCTCAAAGGAGAGGGCAGGGGTCGTAATAACTGGTTGGGCAAAGGTTAATTTAGGGATTTCAGGTTGTGAGGGAATCAGTTCTGTTAGGAGGAAGGCTCTAGAGGATAAGATGAGCACTAGTTTGTTAAAGAGCAGGGGTTTTTAGATATTTTAGAGGGTTAAAAAGGATAAAACAATCGAAAATAAGGGGGTAAAAAGGGAATTGGTTAGTCAGGTCAAGGCTGCATTAGGTATGCCTATATAAAGATCCCTTACCCTTCATTCTAGGCGGCCATGAACACTCTAATTCATATACAGAAATACAGATTTTACTGTTTCATTAGATCCTCAGTGATTCTGAATTCTTTTCAAATTCCCGAAATAACTTTGTCACATCTGAGCATAAAAATTTTTTGAAGTTGGTTTGCAAAATCATCTTAAAGTCTGCTGGGCTAATTGAACTTGATCGCTGCACATCTTTGCCTGTTTGAAGCTGATCTTACTGGTTGTTTTTGCTGGCTAATTACTGCTGAACCTACCCTTCCATTGTTGAGTTTCTGTAATTATTTTGGTTGTATCCAGGTACACATTCCTGAAACTCACACAATGTGATACTTGATTGGAGATTGAGAAATGAAAGCTGGAGTTCTAAATGTTTGGATGTTGGACCATTAGCTTATAGTTACTTTCATTTTACCTTCATGTAATTTGCTCTTCTAAATGACATGTGCTTAGTTGAGAGTTAGATTGATTATGTCAAGTTAAAATGATTTTGAACTTGCTAAATCCTGTGATAAAATGTGTCATTACTTAGATCTTATTTCTCATTGTATAGTTTAAGTAACAAGAGACCGTATTGAAGCATTACTTAGATCTCACTGCTCATTGTATGGTTTAAGTCCTGTATTTTCACTTTTCATTTTGTTTATGGTTTAAGTACTGATACTTGGTGTAGCATGTTTTGAACATGGATCTTTGGAAATGTGGTGTTAAAGGGTTTAATTAATTCATGCACGCTTATATTTGTTTCAGTCAATTTTGAAGTTAGTATGTGCTTTGGTATTTGTTGCTGATTTATGCTTACTGAAATAGCAAGTATAGGTTAAAGTGTTAAATTTTCAATTGGAATCTATGTTAGTGGGTGTTCCGGCTATTACTGAAATCATGTATGCTGTTTTGTTTAAAGGTTGGGAATAATATTGAATTTTGAGTAACAAGGTGATAGTGAATGAATTATTATAGGATTATATCTCCACTATAAACATGGTTTGACATTAGAATACACTTTGATCATGCTTAAGGATAATTAATTTTAGTTTTAATTTTCAGGAATATTTTAAAGCATTGTAGTTGTAATTGTTTATGTGTATTGATTCATAAATTGGGTTGTAGCGTGTGGCCCAATTGTTCTAAAGGTGCAGTGCTGTATTGTGGCATTTGTTCATTTGGGCTTCTAGTGAGCCCGTTGTCCTCTTTGAGTGCACATGGATACCTGAGCGTATGATTTGGGCCGCTCTGTGGGTTATGGACCATGACTCCTCTTGAGTTGAAATTGTTGGCCTCAGCAGTTAGGCCAGTGCGATTAGCTTTAAGAATTATTAGCTGGGGCGGCCATATCATGTTGTTGGGGCTCACGTTTGGGCCCAAACTGGGCAGCCTTTTGCACATTAAACCATCAGCTTATTTGGGGCTGGACTAAACCCATTTGCTTTAAATAATTAACATTCTCTTGTAAGCCATTTAGAGAAATTTTAATTAGTTTAGAGACCTTTTAAGTAGAATAAATTGAGGTGTGCCATGCCAAACAAAAATGACAATTGCGTGGCCCTCGTTTTAATTAATTTTTAACTCAACCTTAGAATTCGAGGCGTGCCATTTAGCAAATTTCCATGGCCCTCGCAAAGTTAAAAACGCGTAGTTTCTTTAGGCGCATTATTTTAATAATATTACCTTCCTAAACTCGGGTGTGCATTTCATGCGACCCAAATCCAAATCTTAATAACGTTGAATAGAATGTGTCTCGGATTGCGGGTGCATTTCATGTGACGCGGTCCAATGACATGTTTTAGACGACGTTAAATCTTCTTTAAAATAAATAAAAGCGGTTCTAAAGTTAAAAATGTGCATAGGTTCAAAAATGTTTTTAAAATCCGATAGTTATGCCAATTATAGCAGTTGAGCGGTCGTTTAGAACCACGAAACTCGGGAATACCTAACACCTTCTCCCGGGTTAACAGAATTCCTTACCCGTATTTTTGGTTCGCGGACTGTAATATAGAGTCAACCCTTTCGACGATTTGGGATTTGAACAGGTGACTTGGGACACCATAAATATCCCAAGTGGCGACTCTAAATCTTTTAATAATAAATCCCGTTTCGATTGTCCTTTAATTGGAAAAAACTCTCTTTTTGTTATACCCTCTTCCGGGGGTGTAGTAAAAAAGGAGGTTCCCTAGATAACTTGCCATTCGACCCAAATTCTCCTTAGTCCAGTACTGGAGACCTGGGAACATTACCCAAATAGGGACATTCCTAGCCATTTCCTTGATCAACTGGAAGTCAGGCTCCCACTGTTTTAAGATCATAGGTCTATTTTTAAACGTATAGGGTCCTTGTTGGATATTCTGTTCCTATCCACCTGTGAATCAAATCAAAAGATGAAGTAATCCTCATCGTGTAGGTATACCAGCGGAGTGTTGATTGAATTCCACACACCATACACGAATTTAAGCATTTCTTTGAATGAGGGTGAACCACCCGGAACATACCCAATTAGAGTTGCTCTCCATTTCTGAGTTTGCTCATCCACTTCTTTTTGATTTAGTCGAACAACCTTTGTACCTTCCTTCATTATCGGCGGATAGTACTCCAATTTGAGCCCTTGTTGCTGAGATCGATTCCCCTGCACTACATCAGCCATCGTTGGCACTAGTTGGCTAGGGTTTCCTTTCTGCGTTGAGAATGTCAATTTCCTTGCCGGTGTTTTTGCATCTACTTCCACTTGCGTAGCGATTTCCTTTTCATTACATTTTGAAGTTTGCATCGCCGTAGGGGCACTCCCCATTCCAATCATCCATTGAACTAATTGAATTTGTCCTAGTTCTTGAGGTACTCCTGATTCCGGTGTTACCAGTCTACTTCCTTCTCCCGTCTCCGGTAGTTTAGGCGGTGTTATTCCTTGAGATTTGGGATTGCCTATGTATCATGACGCCGCATGAATCAAATCATTACATAGTTCAGGAAGATCAGGAATAAGGTAAATGAGCTAACTCTTTTTTCTCATTTATTCAACATTTTTAAATAGGCAAATCATACCTCAAATGCTTCTAACAAGGAAAATATTTTGGATTTTGGATTTTTTTTTATGTGAAAGAAAGACTTCTAAAAATTCCTTTTCTTTTGTTTTGAACTTTGGGAATTTTTAAAGTAAAAAAGAAAATATTTTGTTCGAATTTTCATTTGTTTTCTCTTTTTCTAAAGAAGAAAGAAAATATTTTTGGATTTTGGATGTTGCCTCTTAATTTTCGAAAGAGGGACTTTCAAGAAAATATTTTGGATTTCTGAGTTTGTTTTTTTAATTTACAAAAGTACTTCTAAAGAAAAGCGAAAATATTTTTAGACTTCAATTTTTTAATTTTTTATGACATTTACGAAAGATAGAATTTTAAATAAGAAAAAGAATATTTTTGGATTTTTGTTTCTGATTTGTTTCTTAAATTTTTGGGAAAAATACTTCAAAATAAAGGAAACCCTTATTTTTTATTTTTTATTTTTTCTTTTTTCGTTTTTTATTTTTATTTTTTTCGTGTGAAAGACTTTGGAAAGAAGGAAAATATTTTTTTTTTTTTGGGTTTAAAATCTTTTTTTTTTGAATTATCTAAGAAAAGACCTGTAAAGAAGGAATTAAAGAAAAATATTTTTGGATTTTAAAAATTGGGGCCGGAACCAATGAGGTTTGCCTGCGTATCTCACATCCGGCGAGAATCAGACCCGCGCAATTCGGTAATATCAGGAATAAAGGAAATAAACTAACTTCATATTTTTGGATTTTGAATTTTTTTTATTGAATTTTTTTATTTCCGAAAGAAAAACTCATAGAGAAGAAAGAAAATATTTTTTTGGATTTCGATTTGTTTTCCTTTTTTTCTGAAAGAAAGACTTCTACATAAGAAGAAAAAAAAAATTTTTTGGCTTTCTGTTTTGTTTTTTTTTCTTTTATGAATTTTTGGGAGAAAAACTTCCAAAAGAGAAAAAAAAAACATATTTTAGAATTTTGGTTTGACTTTTTTTTTAATGAAAGACTTCTATAAAGGAAGAAAATATTTTTTTTTTTTGAACTTCTTTTGAACTTCTATTTTTTTATTATTTTTTGTTTTGCGAATTTCAAAAGAAAAACTTCTAAAGACGAAAGGAAATATTTTAGGTTTTTTGGACTTTTATTTTGAATATATGAAAGAACTACTTCAAAAGAAAAGAGAAAATATTTTTGAATCTTGAATTTTCTTTAGAATTTTCGAAAGAAGAATGAAAATATTTTTGGATTTTGAGAGAAATTAAAAGAAAATAATTTTGTATTTTTAAAAATTGGGGTCTAAAAGAAAGAGTTTCCAACGAAGGAAATAAAGAAAGAATAATATTTATGGATTTTTTGAAAATTGTGGGCCGGACCGATGAGGTTTGCCTACATATCTCGCATCCGGTGAGAATCAGACTCGCGTAGTTCGGCCAGTTTTGACGGAACATGGGAAACATGGCATTGAAAATTTTGGCTCATTTTGAAATGACATTTCGTTTTCTCTCTTCTTTTTCCGAAATTTTGGCAGACTTTCAGAATTTTTCAAATACCTATCTCTCACCCTTATTTTTTTTAATTTGATTTTTTTTTTATTTTCTTTCCTTATTCTAGAAACCGGTCAACATGCAAGACAAAATAAATAAATGCACAAGTAGCACGTAAAATGGATCAGGATGGTCTTTTAATTTGGGTACACCTGTCCTGGACGGACCCAACCCCTATATTGAGTCCCCAAAGTCAAATGCACGTGATGCAAACAAACGTTCCTACTAGGGATCTGGCATGAAGTTATGTTATTCTATGTTTAAATCCTGGGTGTATTGTTCTAGGCCTAGCTTACCCGAGCGGACAACTCGAGCCGGAGGGGCAGCGTACCGGGAATACAGAAGCTTCACCGACTTTGCAACTTGTCCAAACCTCTTTCTAAAATTAGGATATGACTCTAACAGAAAAGAAGCCACGCGAAGCGCACGCTTCCCAGAAGATTTAGAAGACTCAGAAGAAGAGGGTTTCGTAGCAGTTTATATACAGGTCAATAATTTTATCAAAACGGTAAACGCGGCATTTAGTACACTAGGCACAAACATGTAAAAAATCATAAAACAATCAAAAGCCAAGTATAATAGTTATTCTAAGCTCGAATTCTAAAACCTGAACCAGAGATTCTGGGTTCGATCCCCAGCAGAGTCGCCAGAGCTGTCACACCTCCTTTTTTCTGGGTCCAATTTAAGTGACATTAATCGAAATGGTTTTATTTAATTAATTCAGAGTCGCCACTTGGAATAATTTGTGGTGTCCGAAGTCACGGTTTATTTTAAATCTCAAATCGAGAAAATTTACTCTTATTTATGGTCTACGAATACAGAAGACTAGGTAAGGAATTCTGTTAACCCAGGAGAAGGTGTGAGGCAATCCCGAGTTTCGTGGTTTTAGCACGGCCGCTCAACTATTAATAATTGGCTTAATTATTTGATTTATTACATGTTTAAAACCTATTGTATATTTTTACTTTTAAAATCGCTTTTAATTATTTATGGAGTTTATTTAAATAAGTCGTGATAGTCGCACACTTATTGTTTTTGAACATATTGCGAATCGCGTCACGTGAAACGCACCCGCGGTTGACAACATGTTTATTTTAATTGTTTGGTGTTCGGTTCGAGTGACGTGAAATGCACACTCGAATTGGGGATTATGTATCGTGGCTGTGACACCTCCTTTTTCCCGATGGGGGATATAAGAGAGTTTTTCCAATTAAAGTGACATTAATCGAAATGAGATTATTTATATTCAAATTCAGAGTCGCCACTTGGGATAATTTTATGGTGTCCCAAGTCACCGGTTTATTTTATAATCCCAAATCGAGGAAATTGACTCTTATTTATGGTCTGCAAACACAGAAATCCGGGTAAGAAATTCTGTTAATCCGGGAGAAGGTGTTAGGCATTCCCGGATTCCGTGGTTTTAGCACGGTCGCTCAACTATTAATAATTGGCCTCATTATCTGATTTACTACATGTTTAAACCTATTGTGCATTTTTTACTCTTTAAAACCGCTTTTAATTATTTTTATCACTTTTTAGGATTTATGAAATAATTTCTTGAACAAGTTACGATTGTCGTACACTTGTCGTTTTGGTACACATTGCAAACTGCGCTACATGAAATGCACCAGAGATTTGCGACATGTTTATTTTATTATTATTATTTGAAGTTATGGTCGGGTCACATGAAATGCACACCCGAATTGAGGATTGGGTATCACGACCATACCACGGGAACCGTACCCATAGCCGTCATGATTATCATTGATCGCGCCTAAAGCAACTAGCGCATTTAATTATTTCCCTAATCTTTGAGATTGTTGTGATGCCAAATTTATGAACAAGATATTATTGGGGAGCAAATAGGCTAGCTAACATGATCTATTACTTGGTCGGATTCTTTATAGTTCAGGACCCACCTTATGGCCCATTCTTATTCCTTGCCAAGAAAGAAACAACTCCAATTTTTACATCTACCCAATTAAAAGCATTTAGAGGCCGTTTGGATTAGCTGATTTGAAGTAGCTGATAAGCATTAGGTGCTGAAAAGCACTTTTAAGTGCTGAAACTGATTTAATAAATAAGCAGTTACGTGTTTGGATATAAGTACTGAAATTGATAATAAGTTGCTGCAGTATTTGATTAAAAAGTGCTGATAAGCTCTTTTTTGGTTAAAATGACTAAAATAACCTTAGAACTGTTTACACTTATAATGGCGTAATTTCTTCAAAATTTTAGATTCCAGATCGATTCAAATACAAAATATCCTATTTGTCATTTTATTTTAAATACAACAGTGCTTAGATAAGATAATGTTTATGATAAATATAATTTATTTTATGATAAGAATATAATAATAAGTTATAATAATTAATAAATCAACAAAATTTTCTCAATAAAAAATAAACCTAAATAGGACAAAATATTGAAGAGAAACAAACACTATCTTCGTCACCACAACACTTAAAAAGCAATATACCAAAAATTTGATATGTCCTCATTTATTACATACAATTCAAAGATTAATACACAATCACATAGATACAAAAATGCAAAGGAATAGAGAATTTGCTTATCTTATATAGTNGAAGTCGCAAACGTTGGAAGGGACGGGGGGGGGGGGGGTTAGGCTGAAATCTTGGTCAAACTTAAAGTGCTTATAAGCTAAAAATTCATAAGCTGGGGGTGACCAGCTTATGGCTTTTGGCTTATTTTTGACTTATAAGCACCTGACTTATAAGCACTTTTAACTTTACCAAACGCGTAGATAAGCCGAAAAGTGTTTACAAGCTAGTTTGACCGGCTTACAAGCTTAGCCAAACATCCTCTTATTCAAGAACCAAGACTACATACATCACAATCGAAATAAAAACTAATTAAAACAATTTAAATGAAAACTAAGACATGCCACTCAAATAACGTAGAATCACAGATCAACCAACACGCGCACCAAGCTATCATAACACAATGAAATGAGAATAAAAATTGAGAAATGGACCTTTTATTGATGAACAAAGCTGAAAATTGCAAATTAATCGGGCTAAACAAAGCAACAATCCTTGGACTGAAACGCCAAAATTGCGAACCGAAAACTCGACTGAATTTCCAAAAGAACTTCGACCAAACTCGAAATGGCAATCAAGTTCGGACGGAATCCCGAACCCAGCCGCAAACGGACTCAATTCAGCCCATGCAAGCGAAGAAACGTGAAATCCAGGAGGCTACTGATCTACAAAGTTGCATTTACGCAAATACAGTAGAGAATAGATTGAGCAGAAGAATTGCACATGTATTGACCACTCAAACTAAAATTCCACCAACAACAAAACAACTCAATTTCTGTCCTTTTCCGTTTCTTTCATCTACTCTTCGTTTTCTTTTTTTGTCTTTTCTTTTTTTGCGGCTCTGTGTGTATGTTTTGGATAGTGTGTGTGAAAAGAATCCCTCAAAATGTGATAAGTGTATTTATAAAAATGAAAGAAAAAACAAGAAGAAGGAAAAGGTTATTTGGGAAAATGTGTGTTCAGCTATGGAAGTTCCAATTTGATTTCCACCAAACCCTTGAAGGAGGGGATGCTTGTTGATTATTATTTTTTTGTGAGAAGAGACCCCACCACTGCCCGTTCTCTCTTTTTCAATGTCCGTCGTTTTTCAGCTTTTTCGAATTAGGAAAATAGGAATTGAAAAGGTAGCCTAGGGTTTGGTTATAATTGGGTTTAAATATGGGTGTAAGAATTTACATGGGCCATTAGATTGGAGGGGAATCGATGGCTAAGACAAAATCTTGCACTTAAGTGGGCTAATGGGTTGGGAAGAATGGGCCTTTGTTTTGCTAGGTTTAGATTTGGGCCAAGAAGATTAAAATAATATAATGTGTCTTTAAAAATATATATAAAAAAAAATCGCTCCTAATTAATTAAAACAACTATATTATGACATAAAACTATTTTTTGGTATTTTTCAAGATTATATAAAAATAAAAATAGATAGAAATATGTGAAAATAGTATTACTACATTGAGTACTAATTAACCATAATTTAAATAGACTTGAAACTATTTTTTGTTTTCTTTTAATTTTTAAATACTAAAACAATAAAATTAAACTAATAAAGTGGTAGTAAAAAATGGATTAAAAATCTATAATAACTCAAGTAAATATTTAAAATACTACAACTAACTTAAAATTTGTGCTGGTAAAAAATTACGTGCTTACAGCTGCCCCTCTTTGCTTGGAAACACGAAGTGTTTTTGAGCAAAGAAACAAGTAAGCGACGTAATTGATTTCTGACCCGATACTTGTTCAAAAGAAAAGAAATATGGGTAAAAGATTGTGACGGAGCCCTGTTATCTGAGCTGCCTACATATCCTTAGCTATAAAGGAATTAGGCCACGTGTAGTTCATAGGTGGATGAAGTGATGGAGTATGTGAAGAGGATGAGAGAGTCGAGTGAGGTTCCGCTCCGTCGAGGTTCCAGTCCACGGTCCTATTATTACATCAAAAATCAAAATCTAAAAGAACTAAACAAACCTATCAGCTATGAATTACAAGATTCCTATATATGAGTCTTCTGAAGCTTGATGTAACGACCCGACTGGTCGTTTTGAGCTCTAGCGCGTCGTTCAGCGATTTGAAGCCCTGAGTAGCTTCACCTCAGATATTATGACTTGTAAGCGTGGTCGGAATTGAATTCCGGGAGGTTCGGAGTTGATTTGGAGAGAGAATTCTCATTTCAGAAGCCTTAAGTTGAAAGAATTGACTAAGATTGGATTTTTGAGTAAACGACCTTGGATTTTTGGAAGACCCGGGAACGTTTCGGCACCTATTGTGGAAGTTAGCATTTTTGGAAGAATTTTATAAGTTTGGGTTGAAGTTCATTTCAGTGTTATCGATGTCTGTTTGGGATTCCGAGTCTGGGAATAGCTCCGTATGGTGATTCTGGTGTTGGGAGAGCGATTAGAAGTGAATTCGGAGGTCCGTGGGTCATTTTGGAGTCATTCGGCTAAAGATAGAAATTTGAAGGTTTTTGAGAAGTTTGACCGAGAGTTGACTTTTTGATATCGGGGTCGGATTCCGATTCCGGAAGTTGGAGTAGGTCCTTAATGTCGAATATGACTTGTGTGCAAAATTTGAGGTCAATCGGACGTGATTTGATAGGTTTAAACATTAAAAGTAGAAGTTCGAAATCTTAAAGTTTAATAATCTTGAATTGGAGTGCGATTTATGGTTTTAGCGTTGTTTGACGTGATTTGAGACTACGAGCAGGTCCATATTATGTTATGGGACTGAGTGGTGTGATTGGACGGGGTCCCGGGAGCCTCGGGTGAGTTTCGGACGTGCGGGAGGGGTTGGAACACACCAGATTTTCTAGTATTTTTGGCAGCAGTTGCAGGTCTCGCAAATGCGAGAAAGAGTTCGCATTTGCGAACCTCGCATTTGCGAGTGAGGCTACGCATTTGCGAAGGAGCCTGGCCTGAGGCAGAGTTCGCATTTGCGACAATTTGGTTGCATTTGCGACCTCAACAGGGTTCGCATTTGCGTGCTCTTGGTCACATTTACGACCTAGGCAGTGGGAGCTCAGTGTTCGCAATTGCGATATTTTGGTCGCATTTGCGACCTTGGCAGGGGAGGCCCATGTTTCCAATTGCGATGGGTGTGTCGCATTTGCGAAACAGGTGTCGCAAATGCGACATCTGAGGCCTGTGCACAACTATTAATTTCGAGACTTAGACCATTTAGCTCATTTCCTTCATCCTCCTAGGCGATTTTTGGAGCTCTTGGAAGAGGGTTTTCACCTAGCACTTTGAGGTAAGTAATTTCTACACAACATGAGTTAAATACATAGATTATGGGTAGATTAACATGTGAAAATTAGGGAAAATCAAGGGTTTAGATGAAAAACCTAGAGTTTGATAAAAACAAGATTTAACCACGAAATTTGTGATGGAATAAAGTAGAAATTACATATTATTGATCCTTAGGTTATGGGTAACAACATTCTTCAAAAGTTTCCGGAATCCGGGCACGTGGGCCCGGGGATGAATTTTAGGAACCTTGCATTTAGGGTTGGGAAATTGGTTTAAAAAATAGAATATGAACTTTTGAGCATGTATTGACTAGTTCTTACCCCATTTGAATAGTTTTGGATCGTTCTGCTCCAATTTGGAGGTTTGAGCGCGTTCTTGAATTGAGATATAAGCTTCGAAGCGAGGTGAGTCTCCTTTCTAACCTTGTAAGAGAGGATTGCCCCCATAGGTGAACTAATTGAATATGTGTTGCTAATTGTGGGGGCTACATATGCACGAAGTGACGATAGTCCGTGCGTAGCTACTATTATGCTTATGTCCGGGTAGTCTAGGACCCAAAAGCATGCTTATTTGTAATAAATGCAACCTTATTGATAGTTTAAATTGCTTAAATCATATCGAAGTGGCAAACAATTTTCTAAAAGAGTAAAACTTCATTTTCATGACTTATAAAAAGGGAAATTTACACCTCCTTGAATAATTGTCTCCTCGATGAATGTCTTGAATGATTGTTTGAGTATGTGTTTCTATGTGTACCTGCGTCGCATGTATGATTTGCGAGCAGGGTGATTGTTTATTTATGTTTGACCGCATCGCATGTATGATTCGCGAGCGGGGTAATAGATGCATCTATGGTTCGCGCCATTCGACCCTCTGGCAATGCACAGTTTAAATATTGTTGGATCGGGCCATACGACCTCGGCATGATTTGCGCATGCTTGTTTTGCTTGCCTTGAAATTTATTGAAGTTGATATTGTTTCTTCCTCGCTTGAGAATAAATGTATAAATGATGAAAAGGAATTTGGGAATTTCCTATAAAAGAAAGAATTGTTTACTTGCTTCACTCTACTGAGTTACATCCATTTTTTATAAAAATCCTCAATTTATTATAGTATTGGTGTATCGTTATTGGACCATTAGTAAGTGTCAAAGTCGGCCTCTTGTCTCTACTTCTTCGAGATTAGATGGGATACTTACTGAGTACACGTTGTTTTCGTACTCATGCTACACTTGCTGTGCATTTTGTTGCACAGGTACTGGTATTTCTAGCGGCCTACTGGGCGTTGCAGCATGGATGATACGGAGACTAGGTGAGCTGCATTTCTTGAGGCGACCCGCAGCCAGTATAGTCTCTTTCAGCGTATTGTATTTACTTCTGTCCAATTTGTATTCCGGATAGTTATAGTACTTTATTTGGTTCTCTTAGTAATTGCTCATGCACTTGTGACGCCGGGTTCTGGGAAGTCTATGGTATTAGTCAGTATTTTGATATTGTTAAAAATATTATTATTTATTCAGTAAAATTATTCTTTATTGTTTAAATGTACAAAAGGAGTGAATTCAGAAATATCTCAAAAGAGAAGTTACTGGTTATTTAGTGTTGGCTTGTCTGACAATGGTGTCCGGCGCCATCACGTCCCTTAGTGGATTTTGGGTCGTGACAACATGGTATCAGAGCACTAGGTTCCCTTAGGTCTTACGAGTCATGAGCAAGTCTAGTAGAGTCTCGCGGATCGGTACGGAGACGTTTGTACTTATCTTCGGGAGGCTATAGGACTGTTAGGAGCATTTCCCTTCTTGATTTCCTCATCGTGCGATTTGATTCCTTAGAGGCTTATGCCTTTTGTTTCCTTCCCAATCAATCTTATGCGACGCGAAGCGCTTATTTTAAATCAGGAATTTAGAAATTTTAAAGGTACTACAGAGGTGGTGCAGGATGCTTCTCCCTACATAGTTGATTTGACTATTGTCGTCGCCTTGTGGAAGGATACTCTGTCGTGTCAGCTCAGTAGTCGTACTTCTGAGAGCTCTGAGGCTAGGCACAAGTTGCCGTGGTGCTTATGAACGGTTATTGCGCAGTATTGATGTGATGGTAGGATGCTTGTCTACGTGTCAGGGGAGTGAATGACTTTAAGAGAGGTTTACTCAGTGCATGATTTCGAGATTCGGTATTTTATTCCCGGGCGGGGAAAGGCCATCGGGCTAAGAATGTTCAGATTTGGGTTGATGGAGTAACGAGGCTTGGTATTTGCGAGCGTGGTGGAATTTTCATCTGTGAGGAGGTGCTGTTGTCCTTGTTGAATGTACTAAGTTCGCCGGTGTTAAGACCTTCTACAATTCTCCTTTGGGGCAGGATATTGTTAGATAGTATTGGGGAAGCGGCTGTCAGAGATCGCGGGGTGCGGTGGTTCAGGATTCAATATGTATTTCTAATGTTGACGGCTCGAGAAAGATGATCTTCGGAAAGGCTTAAAAGTTAGTAGCGGTCTATCGATTCAAACGCTACTGAATTAGGTGTGATCTAAGGCATCAGCTAAGCAGCCAAGGATGAGGAAGGACATGTGGGAAGTGTTATGCGGTGGTTAAATTTCTAGAAGGCTAAGAATAAGAGGCGGAAGTCGAATAGTTGCTTAAAGAAGATGGTTTGGCCAAAGTGGGAGAGTGGCAGAGCAGCACGTGGATTCAGTGGCAGGATAACTACACCCTTGAGGAAAGTTTGGAGTGATTTGGGGAAATTTTAGTGGACAGTGATTGGGTCTACGAGCTTAATTCGAAATATTGTCTAGCATAACGGCATGAGATTTAATATGACGAAAAGGAGCTGCTTGATATGAAGAAGGATACAACATAACTTTGAATTGGAAGATATTGTCGCACATTTAGTTAAGGTCCACGAGGAGTGAATGGACCTGTGCAGCTGGTGGATGAGCACGGGCTCAAAATGGGTTATTGATGTCGTAGTGATGGTGCCCCGTGCAGCGGTGTTGAAAGATGTCAGCTCGTAATCTCCACAGGTGGGTTATCTCCTGTGAGCAGATCAGCGGTCGCGTGGTTGGCGAAGCTTCTGTGAAGAATCCTACTGTCTATCTGGTAAGGAGGTCTAATATGTGAATGTTACTAGAGATTCAGAGTGTCCATGAAACGCAAAAGGAAGGATTTCGCGGAATTTGGCGGTTTGATTGAGAAAGGTCATGTCAATAAGAGATAAAGAATCTTGGTAGGCTCTGGAGTGGTGTAATAGTGGCTTCAAGCTAAGTGGGAGAGTCCTACCGCCTACGGTTGGATTGCTTGGTCGCCTATTTATGAGATTTCTAGTGGTCGGCATATCGATAGGTTACCGCGACTAAGGAAAGAGAACATCACTAGTAATTTAAGCAAAGGAATTGAAGAATGTGTTCTATAACAGGCATCATCGATTCATGTTCAGGCTTTGGAAAGACTCAAGAATTATGCTTCACGTAGAAGTGAGTTGCAAGGAAGGTGATTCGGCCGGGTTCTTCTTTGAGAGGGTGGTCATGGGCCAGAGCCTTGCAGTTGATTATATTCGGGACCATGTCAGAGTGGGTGACTCTCAATAACGGTCCTAGTGAATTCAATGGTTAATATGCGGTGCCTAAGGATTCAAGCCCGCGGTATGTTTAAGGATCAAGCTTGTAAAGGAGCTTGTGATAAGAGGCAGAATGTTCTATGATGTTTTGAATTGTAGTGTATCATAGGAAGGAAAGGGAGAAAAGGACTTCAGAATCGTAGAGGAATTATCAGAATGGATGTACCTGTCGAGATGCGAATATGCGCACAAAGAAGGTATGAGGAGGTTTGTGGGAATTGAGACAGCATGCTCTCGTGTTACAAGGAGACTCGGGTTGAGTGCACTATGTGTTGAATAAAGTTATTATTATTCTAAGACAATTAAGGATAACTTGGAAGAGGTTGGATTGGTTAGCCATGGTTGGATTGGCATGCTGGTGGCAGTGATCAGTTCCTTCAGCGTGATTAAGTTATGCAAGTGATTTGTGATGGTACGTGTGAGGCTTGTCGGTCACCGTAATCGATTTTATTCGAAAGTATTCTAGTGTTGTGTCCTGCTATGTGTAGGCGGATCCCGAAAAGAGCTATGGTGGCTTAGGCCACTGCTTGAAGAATTGCATCCTCTACAGTTGTGAGAATTCACTCGTGTGTTGCTATGGTTCTCTTGGAATGAGTTAAGTAGAAAGTTTCAATGGGAGGAACTGTTTACCATGTTAGTGGTTCAGGAGTCGTGATGAGATTCTCATACTGTCGCATGTTGGCATGTTTGGTGCAGTGAGTGGTATGTAATTTGAAGGTGAGGAACAAGGTTGTGGTTTGGTGTTGACAAGGATGTCATGAGCTCGGGTGAGCATGAAAGGGATTTAAATGTTTATAGTAAGCTGGCATCGCCTTCAGCGTCACCAGGGATCGGTGTTTTGTGAAAGAGTCTTTGCATCCTGGTTATGAATTCATGATCGTTTTTCAGCATTAGTGCGGCTGGTGGTATGGATGTGCAGACTTGTTATCTGTTACGGAAGGTCGTGGGAGCGTGTCCCACGGAAAGATTGTATAAGTGTGGCATTTAGTCACTTGATTGATTGTAGAATGAAACCAAGTATGAAGATTGTGGTGATATCATTAATTTGAGAATTTATGCCTGGAGGACACTCGGTTTATTAGGTGTTGGACTGTGGAGGATTACTTCGGTTATGATGGTTGTTCTTGTGTGTTGTGGGAACAAGGGGTTGTTATGGACCCAGAAAAGATTATTGGCCAAGTTCGGTATGATCAGAATCGGCTTGAGGTCTGTGGATGGATTTAAATATGAATATGGACTCAATATTAGGCCGAATGTGTTCATTTCAGCATAGCTCTCCTTATGGAGGAGTATTCGGACGTTGGATGTTATTTCGTCGTCGGCTATTTCATGTAATGCTATATTGTGCCGTGTGAGTTGCGAAACGGCTTGGTAAATTTCTTATGTGTTAAGGTTCCGCGTGGCGATGGTGTTATGTGAACATGTGGCTCTTTAGTTTCAGAACATTTATCGCACCTCAGTTGTGTTTGAGTTTGTTAGTTTATGGCGCTATATGTCCCCTCAGGGATGGTATTATGCACTTAGCGTGCTTGTGGTCGATATTCGGTATTGTGTTGTAATGAGCAATTTAGCTCGATGTGTATCTCCTTATGTGAATTTTATGTGTGGATCGGGTGGCACGCCGCCATGGGTATGTTGTTTGGATCGGGTTGCACGCCGCAACAGTGTGATGATGATTACAGTCTCTTATATTCTATTCTGTGTGTTTTGTTTCTATTTTCTACGGAAAGTTCATATTAGCTGCGTGAGTGGAGTAGTCCCTTCTAGAGTTCGTCTTTCTTATATATCACGTTCGAGTTGGTAGCCTATTGGCACATTGTGGCATCATATGAGACTTTTGGTCATGTCTGGGATGGCTTGTTGCTTGAGCAGTTTGTACTGGGTGAGACAAGGTTATTGGATCTAGGATCAGTGCAATCGGATTGTATGAAGTATATTAAAGAGCAAAGATCATTATTTGGTTCAGAATGAGGTAATGTTCTTGTCAGGAGTGTAGCCTTGTTGATTTGTTGACTTGGCAGTTGGTTATGGATTTCTACACGTCTCTTCTGTCGTGGTGGTGTTGCGAGAGTTGGAACAAGACTTATATATATCATGAGGTGCGTTGTGAGCATCATATTCGGGGAATGTTGGTTATTATGATCAGATAATGTTATTATGGTCCTGTGAATGATGTGGTGCATGATGAGAATTCAGCAAAGGTATGCAGCCATGTTCTGGTACCTCGTGTAGTGATTGATACGCTGTTCATATGTTGGAAGCAGGCCTGGCAGAGAATTTCGGATGTTGGAATTGGGTTCTAAGCTTATTTGTTTGAATAAAAGAGAATGTCTTCAAATTTGATCGATTTAATGTGCTCAACTGAGCTGTGGTAGCACGGGTAGGTGCTCAAGGTGTTAAACAGTAATTTCGGACGACTCCGGTGCAGTTCTCAGCACTTTCGAGGACGAACGTATGTTTAAGTGAGAGAGAATGTAACGACCCGACCGGTCATTTTGAGCTCTAGCGCGTCGTTCGGCGGTTTGAAGCCCTGAGTAGCTTCACTTCAGGTATTATGACTTGTATGCGTGGTCGGAATTAAATTCCGGGAGGTTCGAAGTTGATTTGGAGAGAGAATTCTCATTTCGGAAGCCTTAAGGTGAAAGAATTGACTAAGATTGGGTTTTTGAGTAAACGACCTCAGAATCGGGATTTGAAGGTTCCAGCAGGTTCCTATGATGATTTCGGACTTGGACATATGTTCGGATCGGGTTTTGGAAGACCCAGGAACGTTTCAACACCTATATTGGAACTTAGCATTTTTGGAAGAATTTCATAAGTTTGGGTTGAAGTGCATTTCGGTGTTATCGATGTCCGTTTGGGATTCCGAGTCTGGGAATAGCTCCGTATGGTGATTGTGGTATTGGGAGCGCGATCGGAAGTGAATTCGGAGGTCCATGGGTCATTTTGGAGTCATTTGGCTAAAGATAGAAATTTGAAGGTTTTTGAGAAGTTTGACCGAGAGTTGACTTTTTGATATCGGGGTCGGATTCTGATTCCGGAAGTTGGAGTAGGTCCGTAATGTCGAATATGACTTGTGTGCAAAATTTGAGGTCAATCGGACGTGATTTGATAGGTTTAAACATTGAAAGTAGAAGTTTGAAATCTTTAAGTTTAATAATCTTGAATTGGAGTGCGATTTATTGTTGTAGCGTTGTTTGACGTGATTTGAGACTTCGAGCAGGTCCGTATTATATTGTGGGACTGAGTGGTGTGGTTCGACGGGGTCCCAGGGGCCTCGGGTGGGATTCGGATGTGCGGGAGGGGTTGGAACACACCAGATTTTCTGGTGTTTTTGGTAGTAGTTACAGGTCTCGCAAATGCGAGAAATAGTTCGCATTTGCGAACCTCGCATTTGCGAGTGAGGCTTCGCATTTGCGAAGGAGCCTGGACTGAGGGAGAGTTCGCATTTGCAACAATTTGGTCGCATTTGCGACCTCAGCAGGGTTCGCATTTGCGAGCTCTTGGTCGCATTTGCCACCTAGGCAGTGGGAGCTCAGTATTCGCAATTGCGATATTTTGGTCGCATTTGTGACCTTTGCAGGGGAGGCCCATGTTCGCAATTGCGATGGGTGTGTCGCATTTGCGACCGTCGCATTTGCGAACCAGGTGCCGCAAATGCGACATCTGAGGCCTGTGCACAGCTATTAATTTCGAGACTTAGACCATTTAGCTCATTTCCTTCATCCTCTTAGGCGATTTTTGGAGCTCTTAGAAGAGGATTTTCACCTAGCACTTTGAGTTAAGTAATTTCTACACAACATGAGTTAAATACATAGATTATGGTTAGATTAACATGTGAAAATTAGGGAAAATCAAGGGTTTAGATGAAAAACCTAGAGTTTGATAAAAACAAGATTTAACCATGAATTTTGGGATGGAATGAAGTAAAAATTACATATTATTGATCCTTAGGTTATGGGTAACAACAATCTTCAAAAGTTTCCGGAATCTGGGCACGTGGGCCCGGGGATGAATTTTAGGAACCTTGCATTTAGGGTTGGGAAATTGGTTTAATAATTAGAATATGAACTTTTGAGCATGTATTGACTAGTTCTTACCCCATTTGAATAGTTTGGATCGTTCGGCTCCAATTTGGAGGTTTGAGCGCGTTCTTGAATTGGGATATAGGCTTCGGAGCGAGGTGAGTCTCCTTTCTAACCTTGTAAGAGGGAATTGTCCCCATAGGTGAATTAATTGAATATGTGTTGCTAATTGTGGGGGCTACGTACGCACGAGGTGACGAGAGTCCGTGCGTAGCTACTATTATGCTTATGTCAGGGTAGTCTAGGACCCAAAAGCATGCTTATTTGCAATAAATGCAACCTTATTGATAGTTTAAATTGCTTAAATCATATCGAAGTGGCAAACAATTTTCTAAAAGAGTAAAACTTCATTTTTATGACTTGTAAAAAGGGAAATTTACACCTACTGAATAATTGTCTCCTCGATGAATGTCTTGAATGACTGTTTGAGTATGTGTTTCTATGTGTACCTACGTCGCATGTATGATTCGCGAGCAGGGTGATTGTTTATTTATGTTTGACCGCGTCGCATGTATGATTCGCGAGCGGGGTAATAGATGCATCTATGGTTCGCGCCAATCGACCCTCTGGCAGCGCACAGTTTAAATAATGTTGGATCGGACTGTACGACCTCGGCATGATTTGTGCATGCTTGTATTGCTTGCCTTGAAATTTATTAAAGTTGATATTGTTTCTTTCCGGCTTGAGAATAAATGTATAAATGATGAAAAGGAATTTGGGAATTTCCTATAAAAGAAAGAATTGTTTACTTGCTTCACTCTACTGAGTTACATCTATTTTTTATAAAAATCCTCAATTTATTATAGTATTGGTGTATCGTTATTGGACCACTAGTAAGTGTCGAAGTAGACCTATCATCTCTACTTCTTCAAGATTAGACGGGATACTTACTGGGTACACGTTGTTTTCGTACTCGTGCTACACTTGTTGTGCATTTTGTTGCACAGGTACAGGTATTTCTAGCGGCCTACTGGGCGCAGCAGCATGGATGAAACAGAGACTAGGTGAGCTGCTTTTCTCGAGGCGACCCGCAGCCAGTATAGTCTCTTTCGGCGTATTGTATTTACTTCTGTCCAATTTGTATTCCGGACAGTGATTGTACTTTATTCAATTCTCTTAGTAATTGCTCATGCACTTGTGACACCGGGTTCTGGGATGTCTATGGGATTAGTCAGTATTTTGATATTGTTAAAAATATTACTATTTATTCGTAAAATTATTCTTTATTGTTTAAATGTATAAAAGGAGTGAATTCAGAAATATCTCAAAAAAGAAGTTACTGGTTATTTAGTATTGGCTTGCCTGACAATGGTGTCCGGCACCATCACGACCCTTATGGATTTTGGGTCGTGACACTTGATCTTGAGTCTTGGTTGGTTATTCATGCGGACTCTGATCTGAATCTTGATGCTTGTTAGCTGCAGGTGCTGGTTCTTTCCTTTTTCAACTTCTCGGATCAAGGCGGGACATGCAAAGCTTGTGACTTCAATCACATCTTGAGTAGTCCACAACTTTTTTCCGCTTCTGCACTTTGAGTTCACTTCTTTTTCTTTTTCTTCTTTTTTTCTTTTATTATGGATTGAGACTCATTCTTTTGGTCGTCTCGAACCCTGTGCCTCGAGGTAAAACCTGCTCCGACACCAAAACAAATGAACGAACGAAATTTTTCTGCCCTAGTTTTCACTATGAAAATTTCGTGAGTTATTGTAACAAAATTCTAAACTACTTCTTTATTGAAAGCAATAAAAGTCAAGATTGTGTCCCTGGGAAAAAGAGATTAGGGAGTGGAGACCCTATATCTAAAATGAAATCAACTAGGGATTGGAGACCCTATTGTTGGAAAATCATCAACTAGGGAGTGGTGAC
The DNA here is from genome assembly GCF_001879085.1 of Nicotiana attenuata. NCBI lineage: Eukaryota > Viridiplantae > Streptophyta > Magnoliopsida > Solanales > Solanaceae > Nicotiana > Nicotiana attenuata. The sequence goes on from NW_017673457.1 coordinate 48,681, forward strand.
CCTACGTTCGCATCAACTAGGGAGTGGTGACCCTATGTTGGCATCAGGTTATGCTGGCATCAACTAGGGAGTGGAGACCCTGTGTTGGCATCAACTAAGGAGTGGTGACCCTATGTTGGAAAAGGAGACTACTAAATTGTGTACATATGCTAAAATGAACCAAGAAGGATTTTTTTTTGGTTTTTTTTTTCAAAGGCATGAACAAATGACTCTTTTTTTTCTTTTTTTTAATTTCCTAGGAGAAAATTCATCAGACTAGGTTTTTATATCTTAGGAGAAAAATTCATCAAACTAAGACATCTATCCTAGGAGAAAGTTCATCAGACTAGGTTTTCTAATTTATTATCTTTTTTTTGTTTTGGTATCTTAGGAGAAAGATTCATCAGACTAAGATTTCTATCCTATGAGAAAGTTCATCAGACTAGGTCTTCTATCTTAGGAGAAAAATTCATCAGACTAAGATTTCGATCCTAGGAGAAAGATTCATCGGACTAGGGTTTTATTTGTTATCTTAGGAGAAAGATTCATTAGACTAAGATTTCGATCCTAGGAGAAAGTTTATCAGACTAGGTTTTCTATCTTAGGAGAAAAATTCATCAGACTAAGACTTCGATCCTAGGAGAAAATTCATCAGACTAGGTCCCTTTTGTTATCTTAGGAGAAAGATTCATCAGACTAAGATTTCTATCCTAGGAGAAAATTCATCAGACTAGATTTTCTTATCTTAGGAGAAAGATTCATCATACTAAGACTTTGTATACTAGGAGAAAGTTCATCAGACTAGGTCCCTTTTTTGTTATCTTAGGAGAAAGACTCATCAGACTAAGATTTCTATCCAAGGAGAAAATTCATCAGACTAGGTATTTTTTGTTATCTCAGGGGAAAGATTCATCAGACTAAGATGTTTATCCTAGGAGAAAATTCATCAGACTAGGTTTTCTATCTTAGGAGAAAGATTCATCAGACTAAGATTTTTATTGGGAGGAAAATCCATCAGACTAGGACTTTTTATCCTAGGAAGAAAAATGTGAAGATTAATGGCAAGATTTTATGCACAATAGCAAGACAAATAAAGGCAAATATTTGAGAAACTTCCCTTTGTCGGCTCTTCTCTTCTTTTTCTTTTTCTTTTTTTTTTTCTTTTTGTTCTTTTTTTCTCTCTTTTTTTTTGAACCACTATCCTTGCACTGCTTTGTTCCTGTTTCAAACAAAAAAAATTTGTCAATTTTGAAAGTGGTGGTCAGTTTGTGGCCTTGAGTCTTGAGTAGCTTGGCTTTGTGCTCAATCAGCTTGGGTCGGTCTCAAGAGACTTTTGCTCTGCATCAACCCTGATTGCTTCACACCCATTACCATTTGTATTTGTGGCTCAATCAGCCTTATCCCAACTGGAGATATTTTCTTAGGTGACCTTTTCTGATATCTTGAATGAATTCCTACTTTTTGAGCAATTTGTCTGTCAGAGAGAATCACCAGTTATCATTGCTTGCGCCAAGTAGGCTGACAAGAGTCTTTTTGGGGGGAGCCTTTGCATGAATACTCAAAGCATGTTGAAAGTAACAACTGAGTGTGCTGGCAAATTTACTTTGTGCAACTGAAAAGCTAGTAGCAGATTTTGAAATCTTTTCTTGCTTGTTTTGACATGGACTGACTCAGAGTGAAGGGGCACAATGATTGTAACGACCCGATAGGTTATTTTGAGCTCTAGCGTGTCGTTTGGTAGTTTGAGGCTACGAGAAGCTTCATTTCACGTATTATGACCGTACGCGTGATCGGAATTGAATCTCGGGAAGTTCGGAGTCGATTTGGAAAAAGAATTCTCATTTCGGAAACCTTAAGTTGGAAGAATTGACTAAGATTGGATTTTTGAGTAAACGAACTCGGAATCGGGATTTGAAGGTTCCAGCAGGTTCGTATGATGATTTTGGGCTTGGGCGTATGTTCGGATTAGGATTTGGATGACCCGGGAGTGTTTCAGCGCCTATTGTGGAAGTTAGCATTTTAGAAGAATTTCATAAATTTGGGTTGAAATGCATTTCAATGCTATCGATGTCCGTTGGGGATTCCGAGTCTGGGAATAGCTCCGTATGGTGATTCTGGTATTAGGAGCGCGATCTGAAGTGGATTTGGAGGTCCGTAGGTCATTTTGGAGTCATTTGGCGAAAGTTAGAAATTTGAAGGTTTTTGAGAAGTTTGACCGAGAGTTGACTTTTTGATATCGGGGTCGGAATCTGATTCTAAAAATTGGAACAGATCCTTTATGTCATTTATGACTCATGTGCAAAATTTCAAGTCATTCCGGATTTATTTGATATATTTCGGCGCAAAATATAGAAGTTGGAAGATTTGAAAACTCATAATTCGATTCGATATGCAATTCACAATTTCGACATTGTTTGATGTGATTTGAGGTCTCGAGCGAGTTTGTATCATGTTTTGGGACTTGTTGGTAAAATTGGTTAAGGTCCCGAGGTCCCCGGGTGGATTTCGGAAGGTTAACGGAATGGATTTCGGACAAAGAAAGCTGCTGCAATTTTCTGTTGCAGAAGCTGTATGCAGAAAATTGCAGATGCGTAGAGACGATTTTGGAAGCTTGTCACGACCCAAATTCCACTATGGATCGTGATAGCACCGGACACCACTGTCAGGCAAGCCAACCAAAATACTTAATTAATTCTCGTTTTGATAATTTTGAAAACCATAGTTTTTCCTTCAATTTTACCAGTAAAAGATAATCATTTCTATTCAAGTATGAATGTTAAGGAATTAATGCAAGATATAATACAAGATATCCCATAATCATCCCAGAACCCGATGTCACATGTGCATGAGCTATCTCTAGGAAATAATATAATACAACAACTGCCCGGAATTCAAATAGGACAGAAAGTAAATATGGAAATCGGAAAGAGACTCTGCCTGCTGCAGGTCGTCTCGAGAAGTGCAGCTCACCTAAGTCTCCGTATCAACCATGCTGCTACGCCCGCTAGGCCGCTAGAGATGCATGTGCCTGTGCAACAAAAATGCACAGCAAGTGTAGTATGAGTACGAAAATAACGTGTACTCAGTAAGTATCCTGCCTAATCTCGAAGAAGTAGAGACGAGATGGCGACTTCGACACTTACTAATGGTCCCATAATAATATACCAATAATGTAATGAGTCGAGAATATTCATAAAATGACTTTAACTCTATAGCATGAGGCAAATAAACAATTCTTTTACTAATAGGAAATTTCCAGATTTAATTCCATCATTTAAGCATTTATCTCAGGATAGGGAGAACAATTATCAATGTCTATAAATCTCACGGCAAGCAATACAAGCATGCGCAAATCATGTCGAGGTCGTACGGCCCGATCCAATAATATTTAAACTGTGCACTGCCAGAGGGTCGAATGACGCGAACCATAGATGCATCTATTACCCCGCTCGTGAATCATAAATGTGACGCGTTCAAATATAAATAAACACAACAATCATTCAAGTCAAGAATTCATCAGAGAACAATTATCCAAGGAAAAGCCAATTCTCTTTTTAACAATTCAAGAAAAATGAAGTTTAATCCTTTTTAGAAATTCATTTACTGATTCGACGTGATTTAAGCAGTTCAAACTATCAACAAGATCACAATTATTCCAAGTATAACATGCTTTTGGATCCTAGACTACCCGGACTTAAATATAATAGTAGCTACGCACAGACTCTCGTCACCTCGTGCGTACGTAGCCCCCGCAAATAGGAGCACAATTCCAATTAATTTACCTATGGGGACAATTCCCTCTTACAAGGTTAGAAAAGAGACTCACCTCGCTCCGAAGTTCCATAACCGGCAATCCACGCCCTTCCGAAGACTCAAATTGATGCAAAATGCTCCAACACTAGCCAATAATTATGTAAACCGATTAATATGAGATCAACTACTCATTATAATCCAATTTATAACAATTCCTAACCCCGATCGAAAAGTTGACAAAATCGCCCTCGGGCCCACGTGCCCGGATTCCGAATATTTTTGAAGATAAACTTTACCCATAACCTCATGAATCAAATATATAATTTACTCTTAATTTCATGTCCAAAATCGTGGTCAAAATCCAAAAATACTAATTTTCTAGGTTTTTTCCTCAACTCCAACTTTTCACTAATTTCCATGTTAAAATCTACACATAATCAATGCATTTAACTCATAATAAGTAGGATTAACTTACCTCCAAGTTGCTAGGTGGAAGCCCCTCTCAAGAAGCTCCAAAATCGCCCCAAAATAGAGAAAAATGAGCAAAATGGCCAAACCCCGCTATTTAATGAATTCTGCCCAGCAGCTTCGCACCTGCGGACTCCTCGCCGCTTCTGCGAGTCCGCATCTACGGAGCCTCCATCGCACCTGCGCCAATCACCGCTTCTGCGGTCCTCCATCTCGCTTCTGCGCTTGCGCAAATGCGGTCAAATTCCACGCACCTGCGGTCCCATCCTAGCCGGCCCATTTCCGCTTCTGAGACACGAAAGCCGCTTCTGCGGCTCCGCACATGCGGCCCAAGCCTCGCAGGTGCGGTTACACCAGAAGGCAGCTGATCACTTCTTCTTCAAATTCTAAAATTTATCCGTTAACCATCCGAAATCCACCCTAGGCCCCCGGGCCCCCAACCAATGAAGCCAACCAGTCCCAAAGCAGATTACGGACTCGCTCGAGGCCTCAAATCATATCAAACAACGCTAAAATCACGATTCACACCCCAAATCAAACTTGATGAACTTGAGAAATTCAAACTTCAATATTCGATGCCGAAACCTGTCAAATCACGTCCGATTGACCTCAAATTTTGCACACAAGTCATATTCGACATTACGGACCTACTCTAACTTCAGGAATCGGAATTCGACCCCGATATCAAAGAGTCCACTTCCGGTCAATCTTCTCAAAAACCTTCAAACTTCTATCTTTAGTGAAATGACTCCAAAATGACTCACGGACCTCCGAATTCACTTCCGACCACGCTCCCAACACCAGAATCACCATACAGAGCTATTCCCAGACTCGAAATACCAAACAGACATTGATAACATAGAAATGCACCTCAACCCAAACTTATGAAATTCTTCCAAAAATGCTAACTTCCACAATAGGTGTCAAAACGTTCCCGGGTCTTCCGAAACTCGATACGGACATACGCCCAAGTTCGAAATCATCATACGAACCTGCTGGAACCTTCAAATCCCGATTCCGAGGTCGTTCACTCAAAAATCCAATCTTAGTCAATTCTTTCAACTTAAAGCTTCCGAAATGAGAATTCTCTCTCCAAATCAACTTCGAACTTCCCGGAATTCAATTCCGACCATGCGTACAAGTCTTAATACCTAAAATGAAGCTACTCAGGGCCTCAAACCGCTGAACGACATGCTATAGCTCAAAGCGACCGGTCGGGTCGTTACAAAGCTCATATCTTGCAATCTATTAGGAATCTGAAAATTTGCAAAACACGAAAGTTGTAGCCCTTGCATTCTAGTTTCCAGCATGATAAACCATTCATCATTTGGATATTTGTATAGAAAGTTATGATCGATTGAATGAAGGCTGGTAAAGCTGTTTTGCAATTTCCCCATAAATTTCTGATTCGAGGAGCCTACTTTTGAAGCTTATATCTCGAAATCTATCAGGAATATGAAAATTTTGCAAAACATGAAAGTTGTAGATCTTTTATTCTAGTTTCCAGAAAGTTAAACCATTTATCATTTGGACATTTGTACAGAAAGTTATAGTCCGTTGACTGAAGGCTGGTAGTAGTTCATTTTTGCCCGAAAATCAGGCAAAGTCGCATTTCATACATGCGACTTGCCTAGGCAGAATGCCTTAAAACGGGTGTCAGCCATTTTTTTTACTCATTTTATAGTTTTGAGTCTCGGATTCGGGCGATTTTTGGAGCTTTTGGAAGAGGGTTTTCACCTAGCACTTTGAGGTAAGTAATTTCTACACAACATGAGTTTAATACATAGATTATGGATAGATTAACATGTAAAAATTGGTGAAATCAAGGGTTTAGATGAAAACCTAGGTTTTGTATAAAAATGAGATTTGACCACGAAAATGGTTATGTAATTGTCACGACCCAATTTCACTACAGGTCGTGATGGCGCCCAACGCCGTTGTCAGGCAAGCCAACGCGGAAATATTAGTAAGTTCAAATTTTTATTTTACTAAAACAGTTACAGAAATTCCTTAATTTGAATTTAAAACATGTGAAAATTAGCAACGTAAGTTAATAATCATACAATCCCAACAGAATAGTCTACCAATGTGTGTGCCAAGACCTAGTGTCACAAGTATGTGGACATCTAGTAGAATACACAAAAGAATAAATCTATCCTACTGTCTGAACTAGAAAAGAGAGCAAAAAGTACAGAGAGACTCCAACACGCGGCTGAACGACATAGGAAAGGAGCAGCTCACCGTGGAATCTCGGACTACGATAAAGTATGCACACCAGACTAGTAACCAGATGTACCTGCCTCAGATCCTGTACAATTAAATACAGAAGCGTAGTATGAATACATAAACAACATGTACCCAGTAAGTATCCCGTTTAATCTCGAAGAAGTAGAGACGAGAGGTCGACTTGACACTTACTAGGGTCAATTAATATATAGAAAAATGTTATACTAATCATGGATGTCACAAATAAATAAAAATTTGTAGCAAGAAGTGATAGGTTATTCCCTAGATAATATCACAGTTAGCCATTTACATTTCAGGGCATTTAACAAGAGTTCAATTCACATAAAAATACCGAGCAAGAAGCATGCGCAAATAGTACCGAGGTCATATGGCCCGATCCAACATAAAAATCAAGTGTGCACTGCTGGAGGATCGAACGGCGCGAACCATAGATACATCTATTACCCCGCTCGCGAATCATTCGCGCGGTCAATATAATTAAACACAACAACAGTCAAACAGGGATATATCAGGGATACAATTATTCAAAGAATGTCAATTTCTCTTTAAAAGGCCAAGGAAGTGAAGTTCCTCTTTATAAATTCATTTACCACATTGAACATGATTTAAGAAATCCAAATTGGTCATAAAGTTACAAGAATATCACATAAAGCATGATTTTGGGTCCTAGACTACCCGGACTTAAGCATATTAGTGGCTACGCACGGACTCTCGTCACCTAGTGCGTACGTAGACCCCGCATTTAGTGGCAAATTATTCAATTATTTTACTTATGGGGACAATTACCTATTACAAGGTTAGAAAGGAGACTCACCTCGCTCCAAAGCGTACTTCCAATATCAAGAACGTGCTCAAACCCTCAATTTGGAGCCGAACGATCCAAAACTAATTAAACGAGGTAGGAACTAGTCAATACAAGCTTAAGAGTTCGCATTTTAACTACTAAAGTAATTTCCCAACCTTAAACATAAGTTTCCTAAAATCCAACCCCGGGCCCACGTGCCCGGGTTCCGATATTTCTCGAAGAAAGTTGTTCTCTATAACCTAAGGATCAATAACATATGATTTCTACTTCATTCCATAACAAATTTCGTGGTAAAATCTAATTTTTATCAAAACCCTAGGTTTTGCTCTAATCCCATGATTTTTCCCTAATCTTTGTGTGTTAATATACCCAAGACTCAAGTATTAAACTCAAAATAAGTATGATGAACTTACCTCAAGATGCTAGGTGGAATTTCTCTCTTTGGAAGCTCCCAAATCGCCCAAACAATGATGGAAATGTGTCAAAAATGGCTAACATCGCAATAAATGAATGTCACTGCTTCAGTGATTTCTGCATCTGCAGTCCTGGGCCGCACCTGCGCCCACCGCATCTGCGGAAAGGTGTCCGCTTCTGCAGAATTTCAATTAGGCCGCTGGGCTGCTTCTGCGAGGGACAAGCCGCTTTTGCGGCTCCGCTTCTGGGGAAAATTAGCCGCTTCTGCGGCTTTGGGCTTGGCCTGGCTTGGCTGCTTCTGTGAGAGAACGACCGCTTCTGCGGTTTCGTACCTGTTGCTGGCCAACCGCAGGTGCGGTTATGACAGAAGACTAGAGCTTCAGCTCCTTTCCAACTTTTCCAACTTCACTCGAGCCTTGTTCGATTGACGCTCGGGGCCCCCGGGCCCCGCCCGAACATACTGACAAGTTAGAAATCATAAAACGGACTCGCTCGAACCCTCGAAACGCCCGAAACAACGCTAAATATAAGAATCTCCCCCTAAAACCAATTGAATCAAACTTATGAACTTCAAAATCTTCATTTACTTCAAATGCGACGAAACACCCTTACGCTACTCAGATTGACACCAAATTTTGCGTGCAAGTCTTAAATGGCCATACGGAACTATTCACGGTCTTGGAACTCCGTTCGGACCTCGATAACACAAAAACCCGGTCCAAACCAAATATTTAAGAACTTCAAAATCCTTAAAGAATCAACTTTCACTATTAGGCACTAAAACGCTCTCGGGTCATCCAAAACCCGATCCGGACATACGCCCAAGTCCGAATCATCATACGAACCTGTTGGAATCCTCAAATCCGAATTCCGAGGTCGTTTGCTCAAAACGTTGACCGAAGTCAAACTTGGCCTTTTATGCCAACCTTAAGGAACCAAGTGTTCCGATTTCAACCCAAACTCTTCCAATTCCCGAACCAACCGTTCCCGCAAGTCATAAATCAGTAAAACCAAGTACGGGAAGTCTTATTTAGGGGAACGGGGTTCTAAATAGTAAAACGACCAGTCGGGTCATTATAGTAATTTGGTAAAAATCATATATTTGACTTCATAAGGTTATGGGTAACAACTTTCTTCGAAAATTTCCGGAACCCGGGCACGTGGGATCGGGGGTAAATTTTAGGAATCTTACATTTAGGGTTGGGTAATCACCTTAATAGTTGGAATATGAATTTTTGAACATGTATTGATTAGTTTATACACTATTTGATTAGTTTTGGATTGTTTCGCACCGAATTGAGGGTTTGAGCATAATCGTGGATCGGAAAGTGGGCTTCGGAGCGAGGTGAGTCTCCCTTCTAATCTTGTAATAGGGAATTGTCCCCATAGGTGAATTAATTGGATATATGCTTCTATTTGTGGGGGCTACGTACGCACGAGGTGACGAGAGTCCGTGCGTAGCTACTATTATGCTTAAGTCCGGGTAATCTAGGACCCAAAAGCATGCTTTACTTGTAATATTTGAAATCTTGTTGACAATTTAAAATGCTTAAAATATATCGAACGTATAAATGAATTTCTAATTGACTAGACATCGTTTCTTGATTTGTAAAAAGGGAAATTGCCTTTTCTTGAATAATTGCTCCTTGATGAATTCTTGAATGACTGCTTGAATGTGTTTATCTATTGTGGAACGGGCCGAACGCCTCGGTAGGTTAAATAGATGCATCTATGGTTCGCGTCATTCGACCCTCTAGCAGTGCACAGTTTAAATATTGTTGGATCGGGCTATACGACCTCGGCATGGTTTGTGCATGCTTGTATTGCTTGACTTGTAAATTTATAAATGATGATATTGTCTCCCTGTCCTGAGTTAAATGTATAAATGACGAAAACAAATTTGGAAATTTCATATTAATAAAAGAATTATTTACTTGCCTCATGCTATTGAGTTAAAGTCATTTTTATGAAAATCCTCGATTTTCTATATTATTGGTATTATTATTATTGGACCCCTAGTAAGTGTCAAAGTCGACCTCTCGTCTCTACTTCTTTGAGATTAGACGGGATACTTACTGAGTACACGTTGTTTTTGTACTCATGCTACACTTACTGTGCTTTTTTGTTGCACAGGCACATGTATCTCTAGTGGCCTAGTGGGTGTAGCAGCATGGTGGATACGGAGACTTAGGTGAGATGCACTTCTCGAGACGACCCGCAGCCAGTAGAGTCTCTTTCAGATTTCTGTATTTACTTTCTTTTCAATTTGTATTCCGGACGATTGTTGTATTGCATTGTTTCCTAGAGATAGCTCATGCACTTGTGTTACCTGGTTCTGGGATGATTATGGGATTATTCAATATTAAGTTTGTTAAAGACTTCATGTTTATTTCTGTGAATTTTATTATTTATTGTTTAATGTGTATATAAAATTATTTCAACAAATACTAAAATGGGAATTTAATTAACTTCTAGGTGTTGGCTTGCCTGACAGTGTGTCCGGCGCCATCATGACCCTTAGTGGATTTTGGGTCGTGACAATGATGCAAAGAAACATTATCAACAAAAAATGCCCCTGTCGGGAAGGAAAGAGGGAAGAGTTTTTTTTTCATTTTCTTTTTTTTTTTAATTTTGCGCTGACTAGCCTTAATAATCATGACATGCATTTTGGACTTAACGGCCAGATCTATCAAACTAATCTAATCTTCCCTTTTACCATTCTTATGACCTTTGAAGTTGGGCTTGTTCGTACCAATCATTTGCATCAGCTTCACGACTCACTTTCGACTAGTGGTGCCCCGAGGGATTTTCACCAACGAGTCTCTCTCATTTATTTATCTCTACTTACCGTCGCCTTACAGTGCCCGTGGTAGTTTTCACTAGTAAGACTCTCTCATTTTTCTTTTATTTTTCTTTTTCTTTTGCTTTCTTGTGTGAGCAACTTGACAGTTTTCTATGTCGTATGACAACCGTTGCTCATTGCATGCGTCTCTTAGCATTATTGAAGGCTGATCAGGAGGTCTTTATTTGGAAGGTTTTGGATAGGGTTGGACAGAAGGGTCGGCATGAAGGCTTAAAGTAGACTCAAAATGAGGGGTTGTAGACTTACACTCTTGGGATCGACTTTTCAAAAGTGAAATAAAATCTTTGCCCCAGTATTAGATACTGGGATTTTTTTTTCTTTATCTTCTGAGTTCTTATTTGGTTGGACTGAACTATGAGGCTGCCTACGTATCCCTTTTTAAGGAATCAAACATCTGACCTAACTATTTTTCCATATTTCTTTCTGTTTTTTTTTCTTTTTTCTTTTTTTCAAAACAAATTGCCCCGGCTTCTATTTTCTGGGGGCATGGACTTTTGACTGTCTTCTTCTATTTTTTTTAATTATTTGAACTTTCTAAAAGTTGTCCCAGTTTGTACTATTGGGACATGGATTTTTTTTTCATTTCATTTTTTTTTGTTGAACTTTTAACTCTAAACTAGATTCCAAAAGAGGGTGGTCAAAGAAAATAACACAAGCTCAAAAGGGGTAAGAAAGGGTATAAAGTGTTTTGATAGCAGAAAAAGGGCCTCCCAGCCTCGAATACGCCAATCATAGTATCCTTTCGCGATCACATCATTGATGAACATGCCTGTCTTCTTGAGTCTTTTTCAGTGTAAGCTATATGAGCAATATTTTTCTCGTTGTGAATGACCCTTGTCAATTTGGGTGACTTTTCTTTGATTTTGTCTTGATGTAGAAGGTGCATTTTGCCACTAACTAATCCATTTCAAGTTGTCTGGAATACACCTTCTATTGAAAAATACTTTCTATCTCTTAGTGCTAAACAGACTTCAACCCGTCCGCTTATCCTTAAGCCCGACCTTCTCAAATGATTCAAAAGGTAGAGATCCTTAACTTCCATAAGCATGACTGCTTTGGTTTCATGTAAACTTAGCTCATGCTTATTTTCCAAATGTTTCACGTGTCTATTCATCTTCAAAAGTGTCTCTTTCTCACTTATCCAATTCAAGACTAAATCAGTTTTCTAAGATCTGGCCAAAAATTCCGCATGCATGTCATGTCACTAGAACTAGCGTGAAAAGAATTATGCAGAAAATGAACACAAAATGACTGGCAGTTTTTTATTGAATGAAGGATAGCAGGTCCGATAAGACAAAAAGAAGAAGAAAAGAAGACAAAACAAGCTACCATGGCTGAAGGAGGAGTGACTTTCCAGTTACTAAGCGACATCTTAGCCACACATTCGCACATCAGCATTACTACGACATTTGACCATTTTGATTGCTTTGGATTCAACACTCAAATTTTGACGATTATCCCGAGCAACCCATGTCCTATTGCTCAAATCTGGTAAAGTCAACCCCACATTTGTCTCCATTTTTAATTTTTCGCCGCCAACTTGCCTACTTGCTCTTTTGTGACCTTGGATCAACAACATTGGTGCTTGTTCCATTGGTTGAGAAGATGCTTTTATTTCCGAGAGATCTTGGATTGTTTTTGTGACTCGCCATTGCAAACCAACAAACCGATCACCTTTGACTAGCTTTTATTTCAAAACAACAAGCATGTTAGAATAAACACTCTCTCTCTCTCTTTCCTCTTTTTTTTTCTTTCCTTTCTCTTTTTGTTTTTGTTTTTCTTTCTTCTTTTTTTTTCTTTTTCCTTTTTTTTGTTTATTTTTTAACCATTCGATCGAACCTGATGTGGGTTGCCTACGTATCATGACCCCGCATGAATCAGATCTTTACGTAGTTCGGGTAGATTAGGAATAAAGGAAATAAACTAAATCTTTTTTTGGATTTTGAATTTTCTTTTTTTTTCTTTTTTATTAAATTTTCGGAAGAACGACTTGTAAAAGAAGAAAAAAAATATTTTTTGATTTCAAATTTTTCTTTTTTTGGAATTTCGAATGAAAAACTTCTAAAGAAGAAAGAAAAATATCTTTGAATTTTTGGACTTTTGTGTTAGAATTGTGAAAGAAAGACTTCTAAAAAAGATATTTTTGAATCATGAATTTTCTTTTCAACTTTCTAAAGAAAAATAAAATATTTTTGGATTTTTAGAAGAAATTAAAGAAAATATTTTTGAATTTTTTTTGTAAAAATTGGGGTCTCTTTAAAACCGCTTTTAATTATTTTAATCACTTTTTACGATTTATGGAATTATTTCTTGAACAAGTTACGATTGTCGTACACTTGCTGTTTTGGTACAAATTGCAAACTGCGCTACATGAAATGCATCCGCGATTTGCGACATATTTATTTTATTATTATTATTTGAAATTATGGTCGAGTCACATGAAATGCACACCCGAATTGGGGATTGGGTATCACGACCATGCCACGGAAACCGTACCCATAGCCATGATGATTATCATTAATCGCGCCTAAAGCAACTAGCGCATTTAATTATTTCCCTAATCTTTGAGATTGTTGTGATGCCAAATTTATGAACAAGATATTATTGGGGAGCAAATAGGCTAGCTAACATGATCTATTACTTGGCCGGATTCCTTATGTTTCAAGACCCACCTTATGGCGCATTCTTATTCCTTGCCAAGAAAGAAACAACTCCAATTTTTCCATCTACCCAATTAAAAGTATTTATTTAAGAACCAAGACTACATAAATCACAATCGAAATAAAAACTAATTAAAACAATTTAAATGAAAACTAAGACATGCTACTCAAACAACATAGAATCACAAATCAACCAACACGCGCACCAAGCTATCATAACACAATGAAATGAGAATGAAAATTGAGAAATGGACCTTTTATTGATGAACAAAGCTGAAAATTGCAAATCAATCGGGCTAAACAAAGCAACAATTCTTGGACTGAAATGCCGAAATTGCGAAACGAAAACTCGACTGAATTTCCAAAAGAACTTCGACCAAACTCGAAATGGCAATCAAGTTCGGACGGAATCCCGAACCCAGCCGCAAACGGACTCAATTCAGCCCATGCAAGCGAAGAAACGTGAAATCCAGGAGGCTACTGATCTACAAAGTTGCATTTACGCAAATACAGTAGAGAATAGATTGAGCAGAAGAATTGCACATGTATTGACCACTCAAACTAAAATTCCACCAACACAAAACAACTCAATTCTAGCCTTTTCCGTTCTTTCATCTACTCTTCGTTTTTTTTTTTTTTGTCTTTCTTTTTTTGCGGCTCTGTGTGTGTGTTTTTGACAGTGTGTGTGAAAAGAATCTCTCAAAATGTGATAAGTGTATTTTATAAAAATGAAAAAAAAAAAAAGCAAAAGGTTATTTGGGAAAATGTGTGTTCAGCTATGGAAGTTCCAATTTGATTTCCACCAAACCATTGAAGGAGGAGATGCTCGTTGATTTTTTTTTTTTTTTTGTGATAAGAGACCCCTCCACTGCCCGTTCTCTTTTTTTCTAAGATCCGTCGTTTTTCAGCTTTTTCGAATTAGGAAAATAGGAATTGAAAAGGTAGCCTAGGGTTTGGTTATAATTGGATTTAAATATGAACGTAAGAATTGACATGGACCATTAGATTGGAGGGAAAACAATGACTAAGATTAAATCTTGGGATTTTTCCTTATCTATACCATATATGAAACCTTATTACCAAAAATGTGCATAATTCCTAAATTACCCGTCCGTTCCACATTATTTCTACAGTTTTTGTACCAATCATTATAAGCTAATTAATAGCAGTTGTATCTTCCTATTTATGCGAGCTAAATTTTAGGAGAAGAATATTCTGAACAGATTTGGCGTGATTCTGAACAGATTTAGGAGAAGAATATTGAAACGGAAAGAGATTTCTGTTCTTCATCTTCATCTTCATCTGTTCTTCCATATATTTTCCACCATTGATAGCCATTAAAAAGCTTGAAAGCTTTGAATTCAAATTTGGGTTTTCAAAAATCATTATTTGTTTGGATTGGGTGTTGTTGTAAATAATTCGGAATATGTTTAGGAGTTTATATCTCAATTTTGAGAGGTTTTGGTGAAGATTAGACTTGGTTTTGACTGAATTTCAGATTGAAACTTGAAGAAGAAGAAGAAGACATATTTTCAGAAATTGTAGATAAATTGTAGTTAAATTGTAGAATCGTAGATAAATTGTAGATTGGGAAGACTAAAACTTGTACAAATCTTCTACAATTATGTCGAAAATGCCAATTATGCAACAATTGAAATGGGAATTGAGATATTAAAATTCAATGTATCCATTTTGTAGATATCTTATAGATAAATTGTAGATTATTTGTATTCTGATTGTAGATGCATTATTTTCTGTTTTCACAAATCCAAAACGACTAAAGCTTCTACAAAATCTTCTGCAAAAAAAATAGTCTACAATTTTTTTAATTTATCTACAATTTCTGGAAATATGTCTTCTTCTTCTTCTTCTTCTTCTTCGAGTTTCAATCGACTGTGTTAACCAGTAACCTTCAGTCACTGCCCAAAAAAAAAAAAAGGAGGTCAATGAAAATAACGATACATTGATGTTTTGTACGTGTAAATAGAGAATTGGTAAATAAGAACTAATCTGAAGATACGGTCGCTAAGTTAAGGTTTTTGGGAAAGTAAATGAGAACTAATCTGAAGATTATTGATGCTACTGTCCATCTCCAAAAGGGGGGGGGGTGGTTGGGGAGAGACGGGTAAAGGTAAATGTGGGAAGATACGGCCTAAATTAGCGCCTAATATAAATGCACCCTTAATTATATCCCTAATTTGAATTATGGTATATAAATGGTAATTTGGTATGCTGAAATGTAATTAACACAAACCTTAAACATTGAGGGTAATAAGGTTTCATATATGGTATAGGAAGGTAAGAATCCCTTAAATCTTGCACTTAAGTGGGGTTGGGAAGAATGGGCCTTTGTCTTGCTACGTTTAGATTTGGGCCAAGAAGATTAAAATAATATAATGTGTCTACAAAAATATATTAAAAAAAAAATCACTCCTAATTAATTAAAACAACAATATTGTGACATGAAACTATTTTTTGGTATTTTTCAAGATTATATAAAAATAAAAATAGATAAAAATAGGTGAAAATAGTATTACTACATTGAGGACTAATTAACCTTAAATTAAATAGACTTGAAACTATTTTTGTGTTTTCTTTTAATTTTTAAATACTAAAACAATAAAATTAAACTAATAAAGTGGTAGTAAAAAATGGATTAAAAATCTATAATAACTCAAGTAAATATTTAAAATACTACAACTAAGTTAAAATTTGTGCGGGTTAAAAATTACGTGCTTACAGTGGCTATGCTACGGGAACTGTACCCATGGCCACAACAATTTATTATTCGCACCTAAAGCAAACTACGGTGTTCAAGAATTATTATTTTTTTCCTAAATTTGAGATTATTGTAAAGGATCAAAAGGCTATGGAATACAATATTAGAAGAGCGTGATGTGTGGATTATTCAAACCAAACTTTTGAATGAACTTTGCTAACAGAAAGACATGGTTACTTCGTCTTGGCATTTGTCTGATGAGCCAATTTATCTTCATCACAATTTTAATCACATACAATGCACTGAGATATTTACACTAGGGCGGTTTATCGGGCGGATTGGGTGGTTATTTACTCTTAACGGTTTGGCTTATCGCTTATCGGCTTTTAAATGTATTAATCTGCTAGCCACCCGATAAGATATCGGGCGGATTGGCAACGGTTTAGCTCTTATCGGCCGGTTATCGGGCGGTTTATCGGCCTAATTCAATCTATATTCCACAAGTGGTAGCACTACTGCACTAACGGCGAAAGAAATGCATGTCATCCAAATTAATCTCTAAACCGTTCAAATGCTTCAAGACAAATTGACTTTCTCCAGATTTGAGCCAAACGATGCAACTTGTCAACCTTATTTTCTCAAGATTTATTTTGGTAAATGATACAGAAAATTCTAAATCTAGCAACTCCTTGATGGCAACATTGAGTAGCCTAAAACGGTAATATGAAAATGACAACAAAACTGTGTTCTACTTTCTTATGTCATTCATTTGAATTATGTTACATATTTTTCATAATTCTGATTATTTAGTAATAGGCGTTAGAACTTAGACATAGAATACTGGAAGAGTGGAAGACTGAAGTGGAAGGGTTTTTGATATTTAATATATATATGGATAAAAATAAATTATATATACATATATATTCTTAACGAGTTAACGGATTATCCGTTAAGAAAATTGAATAATCCGCCCCCAAACCGATAAGCCGTTAATGAAAAAATTTCAATCTGTTCCCCGTCCATTAAACCGTTAACCAGATACCAATAAGCCATTAAGCTTCGGTTTCGGTTTGGTTTTCGGTTTCGGTTCGGTTTTGAACACCCTAATTTACACAACAAAGCAGTTATCACTTCGATCCAGACGAGTTCATTACATGAATCAAAACTGTCTTCCACAGAATTTCTACACATTCATGTCTAGGTCACTGAGTACGAGTCCAAGTCCTAACTATTCTGTTGATTCGCTTGTGACGATTGGGTTTTAAACGAACAAATCAGGTCAAGGGAAAGATCCTCGTTGTTAACAAGAGGAACATAAGGGACAACTAGTCCTCTCTAGTGTCCAGATTTGTCTGCTCCAAACATTTTTCTTAGAGAATTTTCTTCTAATTAAAATAAACTAAAGAAAATAAAGAATCAGATCCCTCATGATTTCAAACAAAACATCATACCATATCATTGCAATTTCAGCATGTTGTGTAACAAAATTGAGCACACATTAAGTAGAAGATGAAAAGAATTACCTAAAATGCAAAATTACAACGCGAACGCCAAGTAAAGGCCAAAGAATAAACGTGAGGAGCTCAACAACAACAGACCCAACAGAAATCAACAGCCTTCTTTTTTGAAACTTTATGTTTTCGATCTGAGGTTCAAAGATTTTAATTTAGAATTTTTTTTCTTTGTTTTTATAGAGGTGAAGGAATTTTCAGGGAGGTCTCAATTGCCTGGATGTGAAGAGATGAGAGTGTATGTGTGTGGTGCGCAATGATAGAGGGTGAGAGATAAGTGAGATCGAGAGAGGATTTAGGAGGCAGCTGAGAGCGTTTTTTTTAATGGGGGGAGGGGGGATCTGATCTTTTCTTTTTTGTTCTTGTTAGAGAAGGCTCCTCGGTCTTCTCAAAATGGGGAAGGGGATCTGATCTCTACCAGAGGGGAAAGGGACCGTTTAGTGAGGGTTTTTAGGATTGCAGCACCTTTATTCTCTTTTATTTCCTTTCTTTTTTAAATTTAGTCACCTTAATTAAACTCCTAATAACTCCTATTTTTCATTACAAGCCACTAAAATTATGAATCAATTTAAACTAATTAATTTATACATGCAAAGAAAATGGGTAATGTAGTATTATTTTTTGTGATTTTAGTATTTTTAAAAATGCAATTAGATTTAAAATGCAAAGAGTAAAAATATAACATATTTTTCGTTATTTTCATGATTTTATATACTACTAAGTATGAGAAACTTCCGAAAATTTCATAAAGGCAATTGAAACTATTTTAGAGTATTTTAGGAGTATTTTAGGCGTGGGGCCAAAATTAGGTGCTCACAATATANCACACACACAACACAACACAACACACACACACACACACACATATATATATATATATATATATATATATATATATATATATATATATATATATATATATATATATATATAAAAGACGGAACAAAATATCGCAGTAAAATAAAAGACTGAAATTTAACCAGAAGGAAATCAAAAAAGGATGACAGTACAATACAGAAATAACAACAGGGGATCTCCCGAGATACCGTCTCGTAGTCCTAAACGTAAATGTGCAGGGGGATCTCCCGGAATACCGTTCCCTAGTCCCAAAGTAAATATGCAGGAGGATCTCCCGGGATACCATCCCGTAGTCCCAAAGTAAATATGCAGGGGGATCTCCCGAAATACCGTTCCGTAGTCCCAAAGTAAATACACAGCTCAAACAATGGAAATAACAGCTACAACACGAAATCCTACAATTTAGACTAAGTACAAATCAAGAAAGAAGCAGGAAATTCACTAAGCATGTTGCACAAAGTTCAGATAAGCATTTAAGACATGTAGGCATGCTATTCTAGGCTAAACAGGATAATTACACATGCTAGTATAACTCAATTTAAGTGAAAGTTAATTTAAGTGAAACAGATTATTACTCAGTGCAAAACAGAGTTTTACAAAAAATAACCCGTGCACGCACTCATCACTTCACTTACACGGCACTCACATATCACAACAGTACCAAATCCTAAGGGGAGTTTCCCCACACAAGGTTAGGCAAGCCACTTACCTCGAACTAAGCTTAATCAATCGATAACAATGCCTTTTCCACGAATGTCCGACTCCGAATGGTCCAAAACTCTCCAAAAGCAATTACATACCATAAATATAACTATAAGAAATTAATCAAATTAATGAAATTACAGCTTAACCAATAAATTAAAAAATTACCCCAAAAAGTCGACCCCGACCCACTTCTCAGAATCGGGTAAAAGTCACTCGCAAGTTCGCTCGTACCAAAATTAGCCAAATCCGATAATAAAATTCCAATCAAAGCTCAAAAACTTGGTTGAAGAATTTCTTTCTATTTTCCCAAATTTTCAACCCAAAACCGAAATTAAATGATGAAATCAACCATAGATTAGTGGAATATTAACATAAAGGAGTTAAGAATCGTTACCCAAATGCTTCCTCTGAAAATACCTCAAATAATCGCCCAATCCGAGCTCTCAAAGTCCCAAAATTGAAAATGGGATAAAACCTTGCCCCTTTTCTGCCAGTGATCTTGCTTCTGCAAGGAGTCCAACGCATCTGTCGTCCCGCACCTGCGGAATGACCATCGCAGGTGTGGATATCACTTAAGTCCACAAAAGTCGCTTCTGCGATCAAGGGCCGCACCTGCGCACCCGCTTCTGCGATCCATCCTCCGCTCCTGCGAGTTCGCTTCTGCGGAACTCTCACTGCACCTGCGGTCCCAGCTGAGCAGGCCCAGGTTCGCTTCTGCAGCTCCAAGGCCAGTTCTGTGGTGCGCACCTGCAGCCCAAAGTGCGCATGTGCGATTGCACCAGGTGCAACAAACTTCAGCCAATCCAACACAACTCCAAATGATCCGTTAAGCATCTGAAACTCACCCGAGCCCCCGGGACCTCAACAAAACATACCAACCGGTCCTAAAACACCATACAAACTAAGTTGAGCCCTCAAATCACGTCAAACAACGCTAAAATCATGAATCACCCTCCAATTCAAACTTAAAGAACTTGAAACTTCAAATTTCTACAACCGATGTCGAAACCTTTCAAACCATATCTGATTGACCTCAAATTTCGCACACAGGTCATATTCAACATTACAGACCTACTCCAACTTCCAAAATCGAAATCTGACCCCGATATCAAAAAAGTTCACTACCGGTCAAAATCTCCAAAAATTCAACTTTCGCGATTTCAAGCCTAAATCAGCTACAGACCTCCAAAATACAATCCGAACACGCCCCTAAGTGCAAAATCACCCAACGGAGCTAACAGAAGCGATTGAACTCCATTCCGGGGTCATCTTCACACTGTTCCGACTACATCAAAATTTTAAGACTTAAGCTTCCGTTTAGTGACTAAGTGTTCCAAACCACTCCGAAACCAAAAATGAAACCTCCCACCAAGTCACACAAACGGAAAAGGATACGGGGGAAGCAGTAAACAAGGGATCGGGGCTGTTAATCTCAAAACGACCGGTCGGGGCTATTAATCTTAAAACGACCGATCGGGTCGTTACAGATAAATACATGGCTTTTGCTCAACATATTTCAAGGTGGGTGTGAGAACATATTTAGAAAGCTAAAGATACTTGGTTGTTAGGACCTTTTGTGGCTTTCTCGTTGGGCCAAATTCACTAGTGAGCTAATCTGCAATTGGCAAAGGTCTTAGTCAAATCTAGGGGAGAAATTTAAAAATAGCCAGATTTACAACTGGTCGTTCAAAAATAGCTCAGTTTCAAAAGTAATCGAAATTTAGCCACTTTTCATGTATAGATAAATCTGAGCCAAAACACTGTTCAAAACCCGGAAAATACGTCAGTATATTATACTGGAGTTCCAGCATAAGTATGCTTGAACTCCAGCATATTATACTTGAGTTCCAGGATAAGTATGTTGGAACTCCAGCATAATATGATGGAGTTCCAGCATAATTACACTAGAACTCCAGCATAATATACTGGAGTTCCAGCAAGTATAATTGTCCAGTATAATATACTGGAGTTTGGAGCACCGGTGCTCCAGTCTCCAGTATATTATACTGGAGTCAGCAAAGTATACCGGTCCAGCATAATATGCTGGAGTTCATACACAGGTGCACCGAACTCCAGTATATTATGCTGGATCGGTCTCTATTGCAGCAAAATAGTGGCTATTTTTCATCGACTTCGTAAACGCTGGCTATTTTTGAATAACAGTCTGAAAACTGGCTATACCATGCTATTTTTACCAAATCTAGGTGTATTTGATCCCATTTGGGGGTCAATTGCCCCCCGAATGTCCGCGACATCACGCCACCATATCTCTCTCTCTCTAATTAAATAATTACAATAAACTTAAAATTATGAGAGAGAAAGAAAAAAAAAAAAGCAAAGTAGGGTTGACCTAACGTATTTAAGGGATCGTTTGGTTTAAAAATAATTTATACATAAATTGATAATGCATTAATTTTAATATATTAATTATTTCTTGTTAGATGTTTGGTTTGATATATTGCATACTAGTATATAATGTATATACTTTAAAAATATGTGCTTGTTACATTTTAAACATAGGAAATTAAAATCGTTTATTATTACAAGTGTTAGTTGTGTCATTTTAGTATTTTAATCAATGTATGATATAGTAATATCCGAATTGCTATTTTGCATTTTATTTCGCATAAAGTAATACATAAATTTACGAATAACTTATGAGTGAATTGTTTATAAAAAAGAAAATTAGCAACCAGATATTGTATTATTAATAATGTTAAAATTTATGTGGAGATTAAATCTCTTTGCTGCACCAACCAAAAGACCCCTATAGTATAAGAAGGCAAGCATGATAGTTTCAATAGTCTAACTGAAAAGGAAAATCATATCTACACACTTCTTGTCCGTCTAACGACCCCTTGCATAATCGTGCTAGGTCTCGTACTATTTTATTTCGTCTTGTCATGTGACAACTAGATGTATACTGGATTAGTATGTGCTTTTACAGTTGGCTTACATTTTTCTTATATGTGCTTTTCCTAATTGATTTTTGCATGAAACTCACAAATTCAATAATTTGATCTAGGAATTATGTGCCTTAGAAATTAATGGAAACTGATTACATGTCCCTAATTCTAGTTGATCTAGGAACGCCGTGCATGAGTCACATATTGTCACAGGGGCGTTTTCTGTCCGAAGAAAACTTGTCCGCTGTGCGGCAGTCAAGTCTCAACTTGGCTCAACCTTCACCCAATTTCTTTTGCTTTCGAGGTTTAGAACTTAGAATAATTTCAAGGCAACGTTAAATAAGTAAAGGCACAAGCAGATTACCGGAATCCTTTCCCAACCTTTTATAATAAATGAATTACAAAGGAAAATCTCGAGTTTGGCAAGGCGCTGCCACCCATACACGAACTCACAAAATTGTCGACTCTTGCACAAACTGCCCTATAAAATCCCCTGCCTAAGACATTTCGTGCTTCACACTGATTTTGGCAAGGCAATGGGACATAATTTGCCATGCTCAAGCCTTGACATAGACAACCCTATGCCTACATCTTTGCCTATTTCCCTCCCTAGGTACTTAGACGAATTTAGGGCTGCTAACACACATATTTATAGTGTAGTCAGCCCATTTCAGTTTTCCTATTTTAGTTGACACCCCCTACTGATAGGACATGATCACCCATGATCAAAAAACGTGCATGCCATGATATAACATGCCTAAAAATGTGCATACACTTAGCCCCATTATCAGCAACTCTTTTGACAAGGTAGTTGTAACCGGCCAACTGCACAGCATGTGCACAACACACTTGATAACCGCTCCATATGCGCTGCATGTGCGTGTTTCTGGCTAGCTGCTGCACGCTCAAGGCTGGCGTTGCGCCCAGCCTTGCCCTTTGACACTGCTCCGCCCCAATGCCATAGCCACAGCTTGTCGCCCATGACTTAGCCGCACACACGCCCGCTGCCACAACCGCTTGTTCATGTCAAGTCGCCTCTACTTGATCAAGTCTGACCTTTGCCAATGCCAAGCTGATATTAGCATCAGTCACCAAACCATGATGCCATTCCATTGCTATGTCGTTTGCCCACAAATTCCTCAGGTGCCAGCCCGCTCACCTAAGCCAAGGCAACACCGTGTTGCCAATGCCACTGCCTTGGCACTAAGCCACCTTGTCATAGCGCCTAGGTCTTTCCCGCTTGCCTAGTCAATCTTCCGTCCAGCCCGCCTTGTTCCTTCAAGACCTTGGCCTTTGCTTTCACACAGCCCACTCATGCTTTAGTGTAGTCCGTCACACCTTAGCCTTCCAATAGTAGTATAGTCCGTCACACTTAGCCTTGCAACAGTTTGTTGCCATTGAAAACGCCCGCATTATCTTGCATGTTGATTTCCCCCGCACATAGGCCAATGGCAAGGCCATCATGCCAAATCCTTGCCACTGCCACGCCATTTGCCGATCAGCTTTATTAAGGGTCTTACAAACCACCCCAACCAGTTGAATTCGACTCCCTCGTCGAATAATTCCCAATACATACTAGCCATTTGCAAAGACATCACAAGTTCAACACCATTTTGGGAATTACGTTGTCTTTGCCCTCAAGTGCAACATTTTTCTCATTTGTTTTTCCTGCCCGTCATTCCCACAACAAATCTAGCACGCGAATGACTTGATTTGAAAGAACCCACCACTGATTTTGGCACCCCGGAACTCGAAATTTCTGCATCACTGCCTTCCTTGCCTTTTCTAAATTTTCTAAGCCCAGACAGTCCCTTCTACTAACAAGCACACTGACCCCTTGTCTTGCAGTCTTGTCCATGGCCGTCTCACCCTCGTCACGAATCTGGTCCGCTCTGATACCAGTTATCACAGGGGCATTTTCTGTCTGCCGAAAACCTGCCCATTGTACGGCAGTCAAGTCTCAACTTGGCCCAGCCTTAACCCAATTTCTTTTGCTTTCGAGGTTTAGAACTTAGAATAATTTCAAGGCAACGTTAAATAAGTAGAGGCACAAGCATATTACGGGAACCCTTTCCCAACCTTTTATAATAGATGAATTACAAAGGAAAATCTCGAGTTTGGCAAGGTGCTGCCATCCTTGGCAGACACCAACTCACAAAATTACCGACTCTTGCACAAACAGCCCTATAAAAGCCCCTGCCTAAGACATTTCGTGCTTCCCACTAATTTTGGCAAGTCCGTGGCACATAATTTGCCATTCTCAAGCCTTGACATAGACAACCCTATGCCTACATCTTTGCCTATTTCCCTCCCTAGGTACTTAGATGAATTTAGGGCTGCTAACACACATATTTATAGTGTAGTCAGCCCATTTCAGTTTTCCTATTTTAGTTGGCACCCCCTACTGATAGGCCATGATCACTCATGATCAAAAAACGTACATGCCATGATATAACATGCCTAAAAACGTGCATACACTTAGCCCCATTATCAGCAACTCTTTGGACAAGGCAGTTGTAAACGCCCAACTGCACAGCATGTGCACAGCACACTTGATAACCGCTCCACATGCGCTGCATGTGCGTGTTTCTGGCCAGCTCCTGCATGCCCAAGGCTGGCTTTGCCCCCAGCCTTGCCCTTTGACACTGCTCCGCCCCAATGCCATAGCCACAGTTTGTCGCCCATGACTTAGCCGCACATACGCCCGCTGCCACAACCGCTTGTTCATGTCAAGTCGCCTCTACTTGATCAAGTCTGCCCTTTTCCATTGCCAAGCTGATATTACCATCAAGTCACCAAGCCATGATGCCATTCCCTTGCTAAATCGTTTGCCCACAAATGCCTTTGGTGTTAGCCTGCTCACCTAAGCCAAGGTAGCACCGTGTTGCGAATGCCACTGCCTTGGTATAAGCCGCCTTGTCATAGCGCCTACGTCTTTCCCGCTTTGCCTTGTCAAGCTTCCGTCCAGCCCGCCTTGTTCCTTCAAGACCTTGGCCTTTGCTTGCACACAGCCACTCGTGCTTTAGTGTAGTCCGTCACACCTTAGCCTTCTAATAGTAGAGTTTGTTGCCATTGACAACGACCGCATTGTCTTGCATGTTGATTTCTCCCGCACATAGGCCAATGGCAAGGCATCGTGCTAAATCCTTGCCACTGCCGCGCCATTTGTCGATCAGCTTTGTCAAGGGTCTAACACATATACAGGGAGGAAAATACAGTTGCCGGCCCATTGGAACATTTCGATATTCAAATTTTAATTAATGGAAATTATATATGTATTTCAATTCTGATCTCCTGCCTTTTTTGTACTAATTGTTATGTTCACAGCAATTTAGGGATTAAGTACTCTAGAAAGCAGGGGCGACTAAGCTTAATACTTGGGGTCTGAAGCCAAACATAATTTAGAGGCCTTAGGTCTTTTATTATATTTAAAAATTATATATATTTTTATGTAAAGTCTATTTTCCTAACTTGTTTGAGATATAAAGTGGTTAATAATTTTTTTAATTTCTTCTAATAATTCATTATCAATTGATAATTTAGTCAATCTATTTAATTTTTTTCTAAAACATTGTTTAAAGAGCTCCATATTGAGGTTGTATTAACGTTTCAATCCCTCTTTCTCTTTTTTTTTTTAAAAAAATTGTGTGATTAAGTAATCTTATTAATATTTTCTAGTTGAGAAATTTAAATTATTAAGTAATATATAACATAAAATAATACCCATATTAGGTAAAAATAATAAATGTCAAATTAAAAAAATATATAATAGACAATGAAAACAATAAAGCATGATTCTAGAAGCTGAATTACTTGATACTAAAATAAAATTTCATCACTCTTAACGTTTAAAAACTTGAGAAAGAATAAAAAAGTATATGCAATTTAATCTATTCTGTTATAAATAGAATTGTATTTATGGTGAATATCTATATTTAGAGAGATTCTAGGGTTCATTGCTTGGTGGCTAAGTCACCCTCTCCCTATAAATAGAGGGTTCTATTCCATTGTAATTCATCCCATATCAATAAGAATTCTCTCTCCCTACTTTTCTCTACAATACTTCTCTTCTTCTTTTATTGTTTCATAACACGTTATTAGCACGAGACTCTAACCAATTGAGTAGAAGCTTTGGGATTGAGCATAATGATTGTCAATTATTCCATGAACTTCCTTCATGATTAAATTCTGGATTTAAGGTAAGTATTTTACCGTATTTTTCTCTTTTATTCTATACTTTGATTTTAAATACAAGCAAAGACAACAAAGTTTAATTATAACTCTAATGGAGTTTGTAAGAAATTATAACCACCTGAAGTGGTAAAATTTCTATGCCTCGCCATGATCAAATTCATGTATGATTGTGGGCAAAGAATTGAAAACCCGTCCCATTGAATTTGCTCCATTCTCACTCCCTTAAGAGAATGTGATAGCAGTATGTGATAAGTCTGAAAGAAGATAAAATTATTACTATGAATGTATCAATGGATATGGACGTGGCAATAGACGAAATTATAATCGTCATCATTTGTGGTAATGAGAACAATAAGGATTCTCAAAATAATCTTTCACTCTGTGAAAAATATTTGTCATCGATTTGACATGAGATTTTGTAAAGCACATATAGATGATTATGGTCCGTTCATGATGCGAATGTGACAACATCTGATTTATGAATACATATTCATTCTTCAAAGAATATGAACGTGCTAGTGGTAGTGAATATACCGCACTCACCTCTAAAAGGAGGTTTGAGATGATATAAGAAAATAATGTCATTATTATGGCATGAATGGTCATTGGTCACGTACCTATTGTACGCCAAAATATTTTGGCATTGTGATTGTTAAAAGACAACGGTAATGCAAGAAACAGATCTTGCATATAATTTTGACATTTTGACCATAACCATAATGGTATAACTTTCTCTTAATAAGAGATATTCACCATATGGGTGTTGATGAATATGTGGTACTACAAAATTAATTGAGAACTCTGCAAGAGCCAATTATACTATTTTGGAGAAACACAATTAATTACCAATAAGGTACTGTGTTGTAGTAAGTCTCAAAGAAACTTATTCAGTTTTCAAAGTATACGCGAAAGCGGTTGATTATATTGAGACTATATATAAAGGAAAGATTTAATATCTTCTATTACTACAACTTGTAGCAGGGTAATATAGATGTGAAAAGCTACCCGCTTTATTCTCCAATTTGTACTACATAAACAAAAGAATACCACAATGAAGTGGGTATTTATTGATATAAAAACCCATATCATAATAAACTTGGAGTTTATTGATAATTGCACACGTCATGGCGTAAATCTGAAGTTTATCAATATTTATAATTTATTCAGTTGGCATAATTGGTTTAGCTATATCAATTTAAGTATGATGTGCAAAAATAATAGAGAATTCACATGGGTAAATATTAAAGAACTAGAAAGTTCTTTACGAATTCTCTTATATTGCTAGTTCTCATTAATTAATAGATCAATTAAAATTGGGATTGAATCCCATGAATGCTGGAAATATCAAAGGTGAATATGGGCCCATTCACCTGCAATGTATATCACATAAGATGCATCTATGAGATGGTTACATGTGTGATTATTATTAACCCGCAACATGGTGTTTGCGAGGTAACTTGCTCAATAATTTTATTTAGAGCATAATTTCCAGTTTTTTATTCAAGATAGTTCATCTTGATAAGTTGGTTTACATCACAGTTGGTTTAGCAAAATAATTTATTGAGTGACTCCACTTAACAGCTAAACTATTGTTTATGAGAACAAAGTTATCTATATCAGTTTGATATAGGTTATATACGAAAGTATATTACATTCTCTCCTCACGAGTGGTTCAGGGTCAGGAACCAAGTAATTCCATCTTATTATTATTATTGATGTGCGGTATATATTTTGATTAACACCATAACGCACAAAGATGGGTTCTCAAAGTTGAGGAAACAAGTTAGTTTTTCTAACATGAGGGGGAGACATGATAAACAATTGAGAAAAAGTTACATGGAATAAATTGTCATTTATACATCTAGATCCTCGAATAAAATAATATGAACTTGAAGTTCATAAAAGGATAATTCATTTGCAATATATAGCAAAGCATGCTAGACGCATTTGATGGCCACAAGAAAGTAACTATATTCTCATTGCAATGCTCCTATTAAGTCCTAGAAGGACAAAGTCTATGGTACGCTTAAAGCGTATAGACAAATCAGTTTCAAATAAACTTCTTGAAAAGAAGATGAGCAAATGATCTAAATGATCATAACAAAAGGAGGCAAGTGATCTAGAAGATCACATGACATAACATTTCATAAAATCTCATGAGAGATTCAGGTACCTGAAAATATGAATGAAGAGATCTCTATGTTATGTCTTTATGAAAAAATATTGAAACTGATATAAAATGTTTGTCGACGACATCTATGATAACGCTAAATATATATATGAGGATCTTAAGTCCGAAGAAAAAATTCGAATAGAATTGGTTTCATATGAAAGACATGTAGTTTTGGAACATGTAGTTCAAACACTTGAAAGTATAAAGTCAATGGTATGTGCAATTAGTTTTCGATATCTTATATGTCTAGCATGACATGAAAACTTGATATGCATCTAAAGTCTATTATATGGATTATATGACTTAAAAATGCTTGAAGGATTTAAATTGCTTAAAGCATATAGAATTCATGGTCATGAAGTACTACATCCTCAATGCAATTTGTGCACAAATGTATCTTGCTATAACTATATGCATGATAATATGATAGCAAGAGTTTTCACCTCTATATGAAGATATTGAACTGACGATTCCAACAAGATCATATGAAGACAATCCATCTCTATCAAGAATGATGATTTCAAGGTGCAATATATTCATTCAAGTTAATATGGCTAATTTGTTTATCAAATATCTACCAACGATCTTTTGAAGATGGTGCACAAGATTGGAATGCAAATGCTTAAGGATGTGAATTGATGCTCTCATCAGCGGGAGTTAATACGCGTTGTACTCTTTTTCCCTTACAAGGTTTTGTCCCACTGGATTTTCCTTGCAAGGTTTTTAACGAGGCAACCAAAAGGCGTACTGTTAGATATGTGTACTCTTTTTCCTTCTCTAGAGTTTTTCTCCCACTGGGTTTTATTTTAGTTAAGGTTTTAACGAGGCACATTATCTGTTGAATAGACATTCAAGGGGGAGTGTTATAAATAGAATTGTATTTATGGTGAATGTCTATATTTAGAGAGATTCTAGGGTTCATTGCTTGGTGGCTAAGTCACCCTCTCCCTACAAATAGAGGGTTCTATTCCATTGTAATTCATCCCATATCAATAAGAATTCTCTCTCCCTACTTTTCTCTACAATACTCTTCTTCTTCTTTTATTGTTTCATAACATATTCAATATTCTTTGTGTTATTTTTGAGAGAATAGACAGTTTAATATGGAAAAGAAAAGATTTTACAAAGTATAATTTAAATACGAGATTGGAGAAAAAAGAAAAGTACATTGATGACAAAATATAAAGTACTAAATGATCACTAGTTAATAGTGCTATCTTATATTTTTTATTTTAAAACATTCATTACTTTTTTAAAAATTAATAAATTCACTATCGAAAAATAACGCCTCGCAAATTTCGGGACCTAAGGTCATTGCCTTATTGGCTTTGCAGCCTCGAGCCGGCCCTGCTAGAAAGATCTCAAGAATAATGTAAGATGTACTTTGATTTCATACACACAAGGTAACCAATTAAAGCCAAAAAAAAAAAAAAAAAAAAAATCTTTCGCAGGTCACCTTTTGGTAAATCATTATTTTGTAATGATACACATTTAATACATGTAATATTTTTCCTTTCCAATTAAAGAAAACCCCACTAGAAGATTGATTATCAGAGGAAAGCTTTTGCAAATTAGTAACACTAATATTAAAATTAGTTGAATAAAATTCTAACATAGTTCGAGGCTCACTATCATAGGTGGCTGTAAAGTCTAATCTTGTAACTATTAATTTAGCTAGTTACAGATGCCAAAAAGTCAAGAAAGGTGATTCAGAGGCGACTTGATGATATAACTTAATGGGTTTGTGTCACGACCCAAAAATCACAAGTCATGATGGCACCTAACTCAACCCGCTAGGTAAGCCAACTAACAGAAAATACAACTCAACTAAGATTATAAGAGAATAGAAAATAGATAACTGAATGTTTACAAATTTACCCAAGACCTGGTGGTACGAATCACGAGCTTCTAAGATTTGACATTTCATAACTGATACAAATAAATACACGTTCTGTTTGAAGGTTACATAAACAGATTAGCAATAACCTAAGCCACCAAGGACAAGTGGCAGCTATATCTAAACCCACAAACATCTTCCGAATCAGCACCCGACGTCACCAGCAGCTCCGATCCAAAATCTGTACGCAATGTGCAGAAGTGCAGTATTAGTACAACCGATCCCATGTACTGGTAAGTATTTTTTCTAACCTCGTCACCCCATGTACTGGTAAGTATTTTTTCTAACCTCGTCGAAGTAGTGACGAGGCTTTTAGTTAAAAGATGCTTATTGTTATAACCTGTACATTAGATTAGCAGTAAAGCAGTTCAAAGCATAACATATAAAGGTATCATATACAACTCGGCGAGACAGTCAACAATTACTAAAAGGAACCACAGTAGAAGATTTACGATCTTTCCTAGTATGAGAAGTATATTCGAAATATCAAATCACATGGCACGGTAACACCCTTCGCGCTTTTATCTAATCCTCACCATGTATAAATAAATTTATGTACAATTCAATTAGCACGACAACATCCTTCGTGCGTTCAACTCATCCTTCCAAATGAACGTATAAAAGAACCAACCATATGACAGAAACACAATAATAGGAATTACAAAGTAGGAAATACGCAAGTAACAACAATGGACCAGGATATACATGTGAACAAAAGTAAAGGACTAAACGAAAAGCACGTGAGTAATAACAACAATTGGAAAGCAAGGGGGTATCAACGTCAATTAACTAGTATATTGGAGGCTTAAGTACAAATATGACAAATAAGAAGGAAACACATGATCTTTAATAATTAACAAGTAAGGGCATGAATGACTGGCATGATGGAATGATTAAACTAGAGTGCGACAGAATAGGTATGACATGAGTATAAATTTCAAAGCAGGAAATAGGCATGGCATATGCAAGTTAAGCAAGTAAAATACATGGACAACACAACAACAATTGAGATAGAGGTCAAGTATGGGACAATAACAACATATCACTCAGAATATTTAATTGCGACAATAACAGCTAAAGGTAAGGGTGGAAGTGTATACACGGAAAACAGACATCACATCATAATGCATGTCCCTCATCCTCACCTGCACGGGAACACCCTTCGTGCCATGACCTCACAATATTAAAAGCATAACAATATAAATGAAATGGTACGACATCACCCTTCGTGCTTTATACTCTTCCTCACATGATAATGTATATGAAATGGCACGGCATCGCCCTTCGTGCTTTACACTATTCATCATATATTAATGAATATGAAATGACACGGCATCACCCTTCGTGCTTTACACTCTTCCTCACCTGATAATGTATATGAAATGGCATGGCATCACCTTTCGTGCTTTACACTCTTCCTCACATGATAATGTATATGAAATGGCACGGCATTACTCTTCGTGATTTACACTCTTCCTTACCAAGCATATGATATCAATAAAGTGACAAGGCAGGAAGTATAAATAACATCTAGGAGAGTGTTCAGACGAATATTCCAACAAATTCCAAATCACGAAGTTTCTAAGCCAACAATGATTCATTAAGCCCTCAAGGGCAGTATAACTCAAGTACTTCCACGAATATCACAATTTATTAGCAACACAAGTATAGAATCCAGCATCTCAAAATATCGACTGTAGTAATGTAGTAATGATTACGCATAGAGATGACCAAACTAGACACATCAATGTATTCTCAGAACTCTATCAAATTCGATCAAGTTATATTAGGCTAAGTCTTGGTTACTAACATTTTATACTATGTTCTTAATATCGGTAAATCAAATTAATCATGAAGCAAGGGAGTTACGTAATTCTACAAGACACAATTAGAGCACAATCTACCCCCAAGCATGATTAACCCCGACATGTACATATACGCTCGTCACCTCATATATGTATCACCCCCGCATGTAGCAAACAATGACAAATAGGAGGAAAAATTCCCTCAATAAAGTTAGGCAAAACACTTACCTCCATTAGGCTAACTCAACACTCACTCTAGCCTTTTTCCTTAACAAATTCGCCTCCGCCTGGCTCAATCTAGCCATCAACGACTTGAATACATCACACAATGCAAGAGAAAACAATTTCAATTAATAAAGCTATGATTTTCATTAGATTTGCCAAAAGTCAACAAAAGTCAAACCCCGAGCCTCAAAACCCGGGTCCAAGGGTAGGTCTTGACTACCCACAGCGTTACGAGTCCAAATATGTGTTTTGTTTTCAAATTCGAGTCATATTCGACTCCCAAATCTCAATTTTTCATTTTCCTAAACTTTGACAAAATCCCCAATTTTTCCATAGATTTCTCATGAATTTGATGTTAAATCTTGTATAAAATCATGAAATATAGTTGGAAATTGGCTAAAGATACTTACCGAATGTTTTAGTATGAAAATCCCCTCTCAAAATCGCCTCACCTCGAAGCTAGGGTTCAAAAATATGAAAAATGAAGCAAAAATTCGGAATTCTCAGCACTTAACAGGCTGCAGATGTCGCATTTGCGAACAAAACTTTGCATTTCCCAATGAACAGTGTTTTTGCAATTGCCATAAATGGTTGACAATTGCGGATGAACAGTGTTATCACAATTGCCGTAAAAGGGTTCGCAATTGCTAATGAACAGTGTTTTCGCAATTGCCATAAAAGGTTCACAATTGCTAATGAACAGTGTTTTCGCACCAGAAACCAGCAAAACCCAAACTTCTCCGAAATGATCCGAAACCACCACGAAACTCATCGGGAACCTCCCGGACACAAACCATATATGAATTTCAATCATAAAACATGCTATGGACCTGCTCGCGCACTCAAAATATTGAAAAGAGGTCGTCTTAACCCGATATTGACCATGGTCAAACTCCCAAGTTTCTTAACTTTACTAGTCTCTCAACCAATGATCCAAAAATATACCCAAGCCCCTCGGGACTCCAAACCAAAAGTGCACACCAGTCTAAAAATATCATACCAACTAGCTCGCGCGATCAAATCGCCAAAATAATACCTAGAACTACGAATTAGACACCAAATCAAATAAAATTTTCAAGAAAGCTTTGAAATCTATATTTTTTACCACCGGACGTCCGAATCACGTCAAACCGACTCCGTTTCCCACCAAATTTCACAGATAAATCAAAAATATTATATTGGACAGGTACCGGGCTCCGAAACCAAAATACGGAACCAATATCAACAATGCCAAACATTAAATCAATTCTTAAAAACATTAGATTTTTTAGACTTTTAATTTTCAATAAAAAATCATAATTCAAGCTAGGGACCTCAGAATTCGATTCCGGGCATATGCCCAGATCCCATCTTTTAATACGGACCCACCTGGACTGTCAAAGCACGGGTACAAGTTCATTTACTCAAAATATTGACCGAAATCAACTAAAATTAACTTTTTAGGCAAAAATTCTTGTTTTTATCAGTTTTTCAGTTTTTTTGCATATAAGCCTCCCAGGTCAATACCCGGACTGCGCATGCAAATAAAGGAAGGCTAGAATGAGGCTCCAAAGGCTTCGAAACACAGAGTTTGGCTTTAAAATAACTGAGCGAAGTGCAGATACTCAAAACGACCAGTTGGGTCGTTACAGTTTGAGTTCTGAATTCTATTATAACTCATTTGATTTGCTAGATTCAAATAGATTATTAGTACTTATGCAGTGAATATTTTTAGGACATAGTACATAAAAGGGGTGTACAAAGGAAACCGACAAACCGCACAAACCTTATAATCCGAGTCAAACCGAGAAAAAAAAATCCAACTATGGTTTGGTGTTTAAAAAAAATCAATCATAATTGCTTTGGTTTGGTTTTAACTAAATAAAGTGTTACGACCCAAACCCCGCACTGGTCGTGATGGCGCCTCTCGTGAAGACGAGGCCAGCCAACTAACCCAACTCGTCTTTCCAAAAATAATTTAAACATGAATAAACAGCTAAAATATGGCTTAATAATACTAATTAGCGGAAATACAACCCAATACAGCCCTAATCGGGGTGTCACAAGTCACGAGCATCTATTAGAATGTAAGTACAACCACAAGATCTAAAAGTACACTAATCAAGAATAATGAACAAAGGGAGAAGAACGATGCTGCGAATGCTGGCAGTCACCTCGTTAAACTCCTATATCTCTGACTCTGATCAGCCAAACCCACTACCGGGTGAATAAATACCTACATCTGCACACCTAAGGGCAAGACTCCACTTCTGCGATACCATTGCCGCATCTGCGGGCTCCCCGTCCGCTTCTGCGGAAACAGCTCCCCAAGCCAATTTTCGCACCTGCGACCTCCACTTCCGCATCTGCGAGACCGCTTCTGGCGGTCCCAAATCCACAGAAGCGAAAATACCAGAAGCAGCAACAATTTTTCCAATTTCACAAGTCCAAAACTTCCCGTTAACCATCCAAAATCAACCCGAGGCCCCCGGGACCTCAACCAAAAGTACCAACACCCCCTATAACATCATACAAACTTGTTCCAATCATTAAAACACCTCAAACAACACCAAAACCATCGAATTACATTGAATTCAAGCCTAAGTTCTTCTAAAACTTCCGAAACACGCATTTGATCAAAAACCCAACCAAAACACCTCCGAATGACCTGAAATTTTACACACACATCCCAAATCACCTAACGAAGCTACAGAAACTCTCGGAATTCCATTCCGACCCTCGGATCAAAATCTCACCTATCAATCGGAATTCGCCAAAATACTAACTTCGCCAATTCAAGCCTAATTCTACACCGGACCTCCAAAATCACTTCCGATCACACTCCTAAGTCACAAATCATCCCCGAAGCTAACCGAATCATCGAAATCCATATCCGAGCCCTCTAACACATAAGTCAACATCCGGTTGACTTTTCCAAACTAAGCCTTACTTAAAGAGACTAAGTGTCTCATTTCCATCAAAGATCAATCCAAACCAACTCGATCACACAAGACACTGATAATTCAGCATAAAGAAGCAGAAAATGGGGGAAACAGAGCGGTACTCATGAGACGACGGGTCAGGTCGTCACATCCTCCCCAACTTAAACAAACGCTCGTCCTCGAGCGTACCCAGAGTTGTTCTAGAAGCCAACCAATAGCTAAATAACTTTACCATGCATATACCCGGGGGTGATCCCACGTCACCCTATCTCATATAGGTCCGATAACACATTTTTAACCAAGATCACACAATCCAGTCTAGCCCATAAATCATAGAACCACATTTCACTTTCCGAAATCATACACAAGATCAAAACCTCACATCTATATTCAGAATAAATCCGAACCAGCTGTAACGACCCATACCTGCAACCTCAACTGCAATCATATGATACACAACATAACTCAAACACTCGAAACGATAACTTCTATTCACAGCAGCTGCACACAACAGCCAAATACCGGTAGAAACCTTTTATCAACTAAAGTCTCATTCCAACACTTCCATATACTGCCAATGATAAATGAAACATGCAATAAATCATAACCATCTCTCAGATCGGTCATCTATAAGGTTACTTCTCCTTGGCAAGGACCATAGCAAATTTCTGGACCGAACCTCGATATTATCCTTCCAACAAGCTGAAATCAATTCCGTTCGTATTCATTAATGACCCCAACGATCACCTCGAATCCGACACACCACTCTGGTGACATGACACATCAATAAAGGCTAAGCCACAACTTGCTTAATTCGCGCACCAATAAGCAACAGTCCGGACATACTCAAATCATGAAAATGACACAATTGAAAGAGCTGTACCTCCGGCTCACTAGTACCACCGCAACACAAGGCTGGGAATCCGTCTCACATCATATAATAGAACACACGAATCTATCCTGCATGATCATATCTCCACATAGCTTCGCGGCAATGCACGATCCTATCCAACACTGCTCCACCTGAAACACCTTAAGTCACTATGCTCGAAAGCGACAACCACACACCATTTGACGTTTGGAACCAAAGCACATCATCATACCCACGGTGAGACAAATAACATATACCACGCAATCCGATAGGTCATAACCGATACTCCATTCACCGAGCAACACCCGATTACTCTTCCCGCTCGACTTCCACTATGAATCCCCAATAGAACCGCACAACATGTGCCCCTAACCAACAAATCTTAACGTCTCACAACACAGAAAAGCAACTCATAGATCTCCCCAGATCACTAACAAGCTCAATAACGATCGAATCAACCTATCCCTCAACAATACAATTCGGGGCCAACCAAACCGACTCAAGCTAGAACATGCATCCACATTGGCCTGCCAACGAACTCATTAACAAGGAAGCCTGAAGCTGCTACTTCCACTACTACAACTCCTACTAGAGCCATACGATACGGTGCCCGGCACCAAATCAATACCGAAATCCACAACCTCGCCCGGCGACATGCCTGGCCACAAGAAACGCATCCGAAAAGTTCCTCAACATCGGAACTGAATCAATGGTAGAAACCTCTGCACTGACGTCCATCACGAAGGCCCAATTAAGAAAAGCAATCCTTCCCAGCCGTCCGCTGGGTCTTTGAAATATAAACCACTCTGCTAGAACGTAACCCAACGCACCTCGCCACTCATCCCGTGGCATTTCCGGCATAGCCCATAGCGCAATAGTCCAGAATAACCCAACACTGAGACAACCAGTCTACACCCCAACATCATATCCAAAATCTAACATACCAAGCAAAGAAAGATCCACTCGAGCCTCCAAATCTCGGTAGTTGCTAAACAGTGCCAATACACACGATCTACAACCACATCATAGCCTGCACATGAGAACTTCCGCCTCCACATCCACACGGCACATGAATCATCATATCCGATCCCAATTTCGCCGTCCGAACACATGCACACCTTTAATACCCAATCATTCCACGATAGATACGCTAAAATTTCCCTGTGCCACCAAGCAAACCCGAATACCACCAGTCGATCCAACAAGAAAGTGCCGCAATACTACCGAAGTACCATCAACTTAATCACATTGCCTCTTTCTGAAACATATACCCTCATAAAATCACTTCTAATTAGCAGTACCATTTCCCTGATTATCTGAGGCTTCCTGTTGCCTAAGAGTTTATGAACTTCCTTTCAGAACTGAACCGTAACCTAGCACACGCCAGTCTCGGTCCTCCACAACATACCGCATATACCATACCATCCAAGGAAAACATGAAAACTTTTATCTCCCTTCCGAGCCACAGACATCTACGCACTCAACTAGTCAAGAACTACCATTGATCCCATCTAGAAGAAAATCATTACACATCCCATGCCTCTCACCTTCGTAGAAAATGCACTTCTCCAACCACGGTAGAAATCAACAAGAACTCCCCCGATTCCGTTTGCACAAATTAAACTGCCAGGACTGAATCCTCCTAACTAGGCCAAGCTAAGCAAGCCATCAAAACCCAAGAGCATTGCTGCAAAATACCTGTAAGAACCCATTACCTCGAACACATACAAAGAATTAATCATATCCTTACCATACCGATTCGGTCTACTATCAAGCTGCTCCATCTATCTAAATTTCCCTCTGATTCATTATCAACTTGATATTCCCTCTTGCTGTAGCACCACAATGCCTCAACCCAGGCTTACCACACGAGACCCAAGCATAAGACCACACTGTCTAAGACCCATGAGCCACTGAATACTCTCTCAAATATTCCCAAAAACATCACGCTCCCGAATACTTTAATCTGAAGAACTTCCTGCGAATCCGAATCTGTTACCTTTTCTTTCCTGATACTGATGCATAGAACCCCATAATTAACATAGAAATACAACAAATCTGAACCTCTTTCAATGAAAATACAGTTTCTAACCACACATGCAACTTTAAAATACCCGATTGTTCCCTGTAGGATCTTGAACATACTAGAGCCATCCTCGCAAATCATTCACTCTTGTTCAAACTGCAACTTACTGACCTAACGAACAGAACCACCCGTGCCTCATTGGCACTCCGATACCGCAAAATAAAATCCTCATCCCGGCAACCAAGCAACTTCCTACTCTATGCGCCAGCATTCTTTACCAACAACACTCTAGACATTCTGTGATTCTCATACCTTATGAAGCATAATATAACCTTTGTCAAAATTTTCCTTTACTCTAGCCATAGCTAATTCACTCGCATGCCCCAAACTGGAACAAACATAGCACCTAACCGTGCAATCAACCGCTCACAGCAGACTCCCCCACTTGGCTCGAAGCCATAGATCAAGATACGCTCAATAGCTCATAACACTTTTACTCTATTGATGCCACAATACCATAGCAAGATTAAACTCAAATCATTTATAAGTTTATGAAAACACAGATCATGCAGTACTGTAAATCTTCTGCAATTCTCGCATTCATCCCCGCGACAGCTAAGCCCACTCTCTTAGGCGACCCGAAATTTCAAATTTCAACACGCACTTTTCAAT
This sequence comes from Nicotiana attenuata, assembly GCF_001879085.1. NCBI lineage: Eukaryota > Viridiplantae > Streptophyta > Magnoliopsida > Solanales > Solanaceae > Nicotiana > Nicotiana attenuata. The sequence continues at coordinate 87,353 of NW_017673457.1, forward strand.
TACACATGAGATCTTCTACTATACACATAAGGATTACACCACTTCAGAACACTCCGCGGGATATAACCCACCTGTTTCGCCTCAATATAACATTTTCGCACACCTTCCACCGTCATACACATTACACAGTCACTTAGTCTTCCTGAGTCTGAACTCGTACCGCAACATAAAATTTACTTCACCCTCGACTGGATACATGAAAAGATTCTTCACGCGCCCAAAACTCGGAGCCGCACATCCGGTCACAATGGAAGTCAAACACTTAATAGTTCATCTATCATCCAGCAGACCTTCCTCGTCACTTCCAAGTTACATAGATACATCTTTCAGTACTAACATACTCATCACATGGTTATCCAGCCGTCACTTCCACTAATAGGGACAATACCGAACATATAAGTTCAAAACACTTACTCACACAATCAGCACCTCGGTGCTCAAGCCATAGGCAAAGATCCGGCCTCAAGTCCTCCAGACTGGCCCAACATATACTCACGGAGATTACATCTCGCCCCTCGATTAGGGAATCACAAGCCATCAAGGCACATCGGATACTGAGCTCTCATGCGCGCATACAAACGCGTGGAAGGAATGTCAAGAGTTTCTTTTCAAGCTGAATCAAGGACGCACGATAAGAATTCAAGAATGTGAAGTTTTCCTAAAGGTTCTGCAGCCTCTCGAGGATAAATACAGACGTCTCCGTACCGATCCGCGAGACTCTACTAAACCTCCTCCTGACTCGTGAGACCTAGTAACCTAGGCTCTGATACTAACTTGTCACGGTCCAAACCCCGCACTGGTCGTGATGGCGCCTCTCGTGAAGACGAGGCCAGCCAACTAACCCAACTCGTCTTTCCAAAAAAATTTAAACATGAATAAACAGCTAAAATATGGCTTAATAATACTAATTAGCGAAAATACAACCCAACACAGCCCTAATCGGGGTGTCACAAGTCACGAGCATCTATTAGAATGTAAGTATAACCACAAGCTCTAAAAGTACACTAATCAAGAATAATGACCAAAGGGAGAAGAACGATGCTGTGAACGCTGGCAGTCACCTCGTTAAACTCCTATATCTCTGACTCTGATCAGCCAAACCCGCTATCGGGTGAATAAATACCTACATCTACACACGGGGTGCAGGGAGTAAAGTGAGTACTCCAACTCAGTGAGTAATAAAGGTAAATAACAACTGAGCGGTAAGAAATCACGTATGACATATCATCATGCTATATAGAAGTAGTGTAAAACCCTTTGAGAAAAGCAGTGAAGCTGTGAAATCTTTAAAAATATCTTAGCTCAGTTTAAAACCTCTTTTGAAAATGACTTTTTCAACAGTATGCAAACGAATGCAAATCAAATAGTGCAGATAAGCACAGAAGTCCGCCCCTCGGGCACCACACTCAATTAACAGATAATGTCAGGCAATCCGGTAGATATCACATGAAGTAGCACAAACAACAGGAAAAGGCAGGCAAATGAAATTAAGTAAACACACAGAATAGTACTACCGCTGCGGCGTGCAACCCACTCCACATATCGCTGCGGCGTGCAGCCCGATCCGTTTATCATCGACGGCGCTCACTGGGGGTGTGCAGACTCCGGGAGGAGCCTCTTACGGCCCAAGCGCAATATCAAGCCATCTCGTGGCATCAATCTAGGCCCTCGGCCTCATATCAATATTAGTATAACACTGCTGCGGCGTGCAGCCCGATCCAAACGTATCCTCACAATACAGGCCCTCGGTCTTACCCAGTCAAAGATCAACAAGCCACTCGGGCAACAGTAAAACATGATGCTCAGCCTAAAATAGTTTGAAAATATCATTTCAAGCGTTTAAGGCATAATAAACTTGGCCGAGTTTTAAAACAGTGGAAAAATACATGACTGAGTTGAAATATATAATTAAAACAGTGAGGAATTATCAACAACAATCCCCGAAGGGTTCAAATAGCTGGCACGAAGCCCAAATATGGCAATCAGCCCAATTTATGATGATAACAAGTAAATTTCAGTCAAATACGCGGTAAATTCATCAATCGGGATGGACCAAGTCACAATCCCCAACGGTGCTCTACCCCACGCTCGCTATCCGGCATGCAAGTCACCTCAATATAGCACTACGATGTGCAATCCGGGGTTTCAAACCCTCAGGATATCATTTACAATCATTACTCACCTCGAACCGGCGAAATCTCTAGCTCGCAATGCCTTTGCCCTTCAAATCAGCCTCCACGCGCGTCGAATATGACCAAAACCACAACAATACGTCACAATATGCCAAAGGAACAATACCCAATCAAAAACAATCGAAAAATATTAAAAATCCCGAAATTGGAAAAACCCGAGCCCCAGGCCCACTTCTCGAAACTCAGAAATTCTTACACCAACAGGTTCCTTATCTCGCCACGAGTCTATACATATGAAAAACACCAAAATCGGAGTCCAATTGACCCCTCAAAACCCAATTTTTGCTCTCTTAAGTTTCAAGCCCTAAACCATTTTTGACCATTAACTTCTTAAGTTTTCAGCCCTAATCCATGTATTTGCACCATAAAATCGTGTTTTAAGTCCAAGAATCCTTACCTTATCGAAGCTCCATGAAACCCCCCTTCAAAATCGCCCAAAATACTCCATGTCCGAAGTTAGAATGAGAAACCCTTCAAAAATTCGCGTAGATGAACTTTAATATTTCTGACCAGGGGAAACCGCATCTGCGGTCGAAATTATGCATATGCGGCTTCCGCTTCTGCGGACCAAGCTCCGCTCCTGCGGAATTTCCCTAAGGGCAAGACTCCGCTTCTGCAATACCATTGCCGCCTCTGCGATACCGCAGATGCGGCTCCCCGTCCGCTTCTGCGAAAACAGCTCCCCAAGCCAATTTTCGCACCTGCGACCTCCACTTCCGCATCTGCGAGACCGCTTCTGCGGTCCCAAATCCGCAGAAACGAAAATACCAGAAGCAGCAACAATTTTTCCAATTTCACAAGTCCAAAACTTCCCGTTAACCATCCGAAATCAACCCGAGGCCCCCGGGACCTCAACCAAAAGTACCAACACCCCTATAACATCATTCAAACTTGTTCCAATCATTAAAACACCTCAAACAACACCAAAACCATCGAATTACATCGAATTCAAGCCTAAGTTCTTCTAAAACTTCCGAAACACGTATTTGATCAAAAACCCAACCAAAACACCTCCGAATGACCTGAAATTTTACACACACATCCCAAATCACCTAACGAAGCTACAGAAACTCTCGGAATTCTATTCCAACCCTCGGATCAAAATCTCACCTATCAACCGGAATTCGCCAAAATACTAACTTCGCCAATTCAAGCCTAATTCTACACCGGACCTCCAAAATCACTTCCGATCACACTCCTAAGTCACAAATCATCCCCCGAAGCTAACCGAATCATCGGAATCCATATCCGAGCCCTCTAACACATAAGTCAACATCCGGTTGACTTTTCCAAACTAAGCCTTCCTTAAAGAGACTAAGTGTCTCATTTCCTTCAAAGATCAATCCAAGCCAACTCGATCACACAAGACACTGATAATGAAGCAGTAAATGGGGGAAACGGAGCGGTACTCATGAGACGACGGGTCGGGTCGTCACATAAAGTCAAACCGAAACCAAACCAACCCGACATTACTTATATAGAAATTATAGATATATTTAATATATAAATATACTTATTGTGATGTAATTTATAAATATTTTCTTAAACTTTCTCATAGTTTTATCTTTTAAGGTATTATTTCAAGGTTGGACTTAGAACTTTTGAATGTTCCAATAAGTTTTATAGCCATTAATATTAGTAACTTAAATAATGCTAACAAAATCCCAAACCAAAATCAAACCAATACTAATACTAACAAAAGACATTCAATTCAATATTACGAACGACAATGTATTGAATATCTATTTTTTATTTCACAATAATTTAGATAAAAATGCATAACCTATTTTTATTTTTTCTTTAGCATTTAGTCATGTAATTACATAATACTCCCTTATTAGTCTACTTATTTTAGCTTGAATTAGTTCTTTTAGATTATGTTTATTTTTATTATGACTTTTTAATTAGAAATATTTATATTACATAATTTTATTGTTGAATATTCTAGGATAATGCCATGACACATCTCATATTTTGTATTATTTTCTTAGAAAATACCTTATATAGTTGTGTCTTACTAGGATTAAAGAAATATTTTGAGCACAACTTTATGTTTTGTGCTACGATTACCGGAAAAAAAACCCTCAAAAACCTGAATAACCCGAAAACCCGAGAAAAATCGAGATTGAAAAACCCGAGTTTTATTGGTTTGGTTTGGTCTTTAGATTTAATAACCCGACACAATTGGTGTGGTTTGGTGATTACGCCCAACTATGCCTTATAAAAAGGACTAAGAGGTCGTTGTAAATATAATCTGATTTACAAGTCCGGAGTCGACGTTGAATCCCACAGAGAACTAAGGCTTAGCTATAGTTGTTCAATATTGCTAAGAAACACAAGTCCAAATAATTTCCTAATTATAGAGATTATAATATTTATTTCTAACTAATTAACTAACAACTATTATAAAGCAGTAAAATTATCAACTAACAAAGGATGAAATTTGAGACAAGACTAAGGAGGTCTAGAGTTATGATTTCCCCAATTATCGGAATCCTTCCTGCTATGCCTTCTATAGTTTTCGCCTAAATATTCTCTACCTATCATGAGCGCTCTGAAAGTCGTAATTCTCTCCCGAACTACCGCAATTTACTAGATATATTCTTCTGAACTACGCTAGTTGGCACTAAGTTACGGCTCACACGGATCGCACCAAGGTTTCGTTATTCCTAATCCCACCTTTAAACCCTCCGTATTGATCCCTCGCATACGTTAGGAGTGATGTTGTTCAATAACTACCTAAATATGCACTCTCTTCCGAGTAATACATACTAAATAGGCACAGTCTATTGATGGCCATTCAGTCAACAACAATAAACACGTAGTTGAACAAGTAGAGAAATTCAACGGCTCAATTATATAAAAACATAACAAGAACTTATCCTACAAAAGGTTCCATCAATACCCTAGATAGCAAATTAGTTAGTCATAATAGTATGCAAAACTACAATACTAAATTCATAATCAATAATGAATATAGGAAGAAGGAAGTGAGAAACTCGTAGAAGAATCCTCCGCCTTGCTTCTAGTGTGTTCTTGCCTCCTTAGGTCGAATCCCCTCTAAAATCTGTCCAATATTGGTCTCTCCCACAAAATTGATGTTTAATGACTATTTATATGTGTAGGGAAAAGGCCTAGACGAAATAACCAAGTCCAAAACGAAATAGGAGACAAAATGGGTAAAAACTCGGAATATGCTCGCTACAGACCTCGCTTCGCGAGGCAAAACGCACCCCTCATCTCGCGTTACTCCTGCCGTCACCGGCTTCACTGCGCAAAATTTCCCTCGCGTCACTTGATCTAACGCGAGCTAAATAGCTTGCTTAGCGTGAGTGCTGCTTCATTTCAATTCTGTTTTGCTTTGCCTACTTTCAATTTCACGTTTTTGTTTCTTGCCTTTCTTCCAAAAATCCTTTGCTAGACTCTAATATTTTTTCTCTTCTTTCAATTTATTTTAATCACCAAATCATCACGAGCCATTCTTGTAGTGCGTAAAATACACATAAAATTTCTACTTTGCTCCCAATTTCGTCTTCTACGTACCTACATATAAAATAACCTTAGTTAAGCACAAATATAGTATAGTTTAGCATTAAAGCACCTAAATGTAAGGTAAGTAATGCACTAAAAATATATAATTATAGCCAAATATCACTACCCGACACTTAAATGTTGCTCGTCCTCGAGGCAACCAATAATTCACACTATCTTTGAGCACTTTATATTTACACAATTGAGGCACATTACACTATGACTATGGTTGATAGCAATAAATGGCAACAATTAAACCTTAGCATATGCAATCACATACGCTTCCCTTTTCTTATGCCATACTTCAAAAATATGCAAACAAATACAACATGCTCATAACAGTCCTAACCTCAAAAACCAACTCAATTTCACAATGCACTCATGGCTTGAACAACCAACATCCTAGAGAAGTCTAATAATGTTACCTATTCCTCGTGAAACCATGTGCCCTCACAACAAGAACAAAAGAGTAAGTTTAATCTTCACATTCAAATCTCATGATCAAATATAATTTAAGGACTCACATATATCAAAGAAAATCTCTCACTCTTATAAAAGAAGTCACATACATGCAATTGGCACCATAGGCTTGCCCTTAATGTAAATCTCTACTAATGTTGCCTCACTTGATCTAAAATCAATTAGGACTTTTCATGGTTGTGGTGTGGGCTAAGGGACGAGAAGGATATTTTTAGGAATAATGGCTAACCCTCCTAAGCACTTTAACACATCACATAATCAACTGTAAGCGCAAATTCTTCAACCACAATTTTAATTTCACAACTAAAATCATCCCAACAATGTTCCCTCTTTCTTTAAGCACTACTTTAATACATACCCACTAGCAAGAACAAGACAACAATTTATTCATCTATATACTTTTTCTCTTTTGCAATTTCCACTAGTGGTGTATTCTTTTACAAAACAAGTGCACCTTTCTTCTTTTCATTGGTTCCACTCAAAAGCCAGCCCACACTTAGTCCCTTCTTACTCCTTTTAGCGCTCATCTCACAATTTAAGTGCTTTAAGAGGTAAAAAGATCAAAATAATGTCAATTAAGAACAAAAAGGGTATAGGCTTATAATGTGGGTGCCAAATAAAAGTCTATAGGCTCAATAGAGTTAAATAGGGATATATTTTATTTCTGGTAAACAATAAGCTCAAAAAGATCAAAGAAAGCCTAAAATCATTTCTCAAACCGAGCATCACCTAAAATTTCACTTCAACTCACATATGTTGATATCCAATTTTTCCCTATAATATTTTTTTCAAATGCATGTATGCCTTCAAAACTATACATTAGCATCAATTGATATTTTTTCATAATTTCAACATTTTTAGGGATTTTTGATTAACTTATCCAAGTATTTTATTTATATAAATAGGCCAAATTGCATCACAAAGGACTTTATAACAATTTCACGGCTTAATATTGCTATTTATATTTATATTGGGCTCAAATTATTGCACAAATAGCCATATTCTACAATTTTTGTGTTACAATTGCAATTACTTTGCAATTATAGCCCATGCATGCATTATTATATTATTTTACCAGAAAATAGCTCATTGTATTTTTAAAATATTGAGCAATCATTTTAAGTCATTTCTATGCATGAAAATTATTTTTATAATCTGTTAATTATTTTATAAAATATGTTTTATCAATTGTTTGGGTATTTAATAAATGGCCCTTTTTATTTTCGGACCTAGCCTAATTAAAACAGCTCAATTTCAATCCCAGTTCAATTAAAATTAGCTCATATCTACCCAAGCCCAATTCAAATCAAAAACCCCAGCCCAATTAACTAGCCCATACCCGTTTCTTTAAAGTCCACCCGCCCTAGACCAAATCCTGGCTGTTGATCTCAGAGATCAACGGTCCAGGATGATACTTCCTTTTTTAATTATCCCTAACCCCCCAAACCCTATTCATTTTGTTACAACCCGTTGCCCCTAAATTTCTCTTCTTCTCCGTTCTCTCTGAAGCCTCTCAATTCCTAGCCCCGCCGTCATCGAAACGCCTTCGATCCATGGGTTTCTTCGTCGATTCCTGGCCTTATTTGGCCTCCTATCTCTACTGATGTTCCGTTTCTTGTATTGCTTGGGAAAAATCTCAAGAAGCTTGAGCTAGATTTGATCCAAACCCCTCATGTTCTCGATTAATCCATCAGTACTCACCCCATGTCTGTGAGTATTATCATTTTTTGTGTTTTCATGGCTTCAAATCTCTGGTTTAAAACCACACCTTTTCTCACCTCTGTTTATTTTTGTACAAACCTAGCTATTCTGGCTAAATAAGTTCATATCTTTTTAGATCTGAAGTGTTTTGAGTTTGTTTAATACTTTTCCTTTAAGTTTCTTCCGTTTTTACTATTATTATCTACCGATTTCACTTTTCCCTAAAGCTAGGGTTTTCATTCCTAATAAGGGTTGTTTTTTGAAAAAAAAAAGGTTTTGAAGCAATTTAGGTGTTCTTCTTTACTGCAAAACTGATTTATGTGCTTGAGTGTCATCTCTGTGTTTCGATATACTTAGGGTTCTCAAATACTCGACTATTTATCTCACTGTTCTTGACCATTTGCTTTAGCTCTGTTAACTGAAGTAGTTAATTGAGTTATTTGCCTAATTAGGGTTGGGAATTGTATTCTTTTAAACTAGTATCTCTCTGAAAGATTTTTACCTATTCTTTCCTTCTATATATATATATATATATATATATATATATATATATATATATATATATATATATATATATATATATATATGATTCATAGTTAGTACTACTTTCCTTATTTATGTTACTGGCCTGATTTCTAGGCCTTGATCATTATGACTGAATTGCTTACCTTATCAAGCTTCAGTCGTTTCTGTTAATTGATTCTATATGAGATTCTCCTTAATTCAAGTGATACTTCCGTGATCCTGTCCTATTAATTGATTTGTCTTTGACTCTAATTGATTGATTAAGTGATTTTCACACCTTATGCATGTATGATTGATTTGTTTACCTTATTTGAATCCCAATCTGAATCGCTAAGGGATTCTCCCCAATTTAAGGGGGTCCTTTCCGGATTCTTCTATGGGAATTGATCGAGTTAAGTCCCCAATTAACTGATTGATTATATTTACTTGCCTTATTTACGAATTTTAAATTATTCTCGCCTTATTTTTCTACTTTACTAAGTGCTATATATACACTCTCATTCTGATTCTTCTACACGAACAGTAGTTCAAAAAACACACACACACAAACTTTCTCTCATCTCTCTTTTTGCTACTTGTGCTCATTGCTTGTCAAGCCGGCTGAAAGCCAAGGCTAGACTGTGGAACCCTGCTCACTTTACTTTGTGCTTTTGCTTCTTTAATTGGTGTGTTCCTATTTCAATGTCATTCCAAAGTTCTAACATATGTGCTCCTTGTTGAATCCATGTCTCTTTCTGCACTAGTTTAATTGCTTAGGCACTTAATTATTCTTTTCTGTTTGCTGGTGTGATCATTATGCTTAAGTTTCACCCTCTATTGTTTAGTGTTTTAATCAGCATGTCTATTCTGCTTAAGTATTCAATATGGTCTTAAACAGCCTGTTTACTTTTGTGTCTTCCCTGTCCTGTAACCCCAACTAGTATGGCTACTTTGTGTGATTGAATCTTTGTGGTTCTTCCTGTATTCTTCAGCATGATTGCCTCTGTATCCAGACTTATGTCTCACTGTGTTTAGCCAACATGTTTATTGCAGTGCTTAAATCTTGTGTGTTCTTAAAAAGCATGCTTATCACTAAGTATGATTGTAATTTAGATCTTAAATTAGTATTCCTGCCTGCTCTGTGTCTGTATTAACTAACATGACTGCCTTCACCCTTCTTCTTATATGCTCCTGTTTCAAGTGTCTTGTGTTCCCCAACCCCTGCTCCCTTTTGTGTAACTGTTTATTCATCTAAAACTAGTTGACAAGGTGAAATTGAAACTTGGCAGTGTAATATTTTTGTGACTGTGCTGTTGTTTTCTGAACCTTCTTTTCCTTCAAAAGGTTTTCATCATGTATTTCACCCCTAATATGTTTCTCCAAACTATTACTACTCCTAAATATTTTCACTCCTAAAGATTTTACCTGTTTCAAAAAAAAAAATCAACTATGTCAAGCACTCTCACTTCTACTCCTAGATTACCTAAGTTCTGCCCCTCTAGTGTGTGTACTGCCTAGGAATCCATGAGATCTCTCCGAACTCTGGCACACTGGGGCTGGCCCTTCGACACTGCACATAACTACTCTTCTATTTAAAAGGATCTTGGTGTGTGCATTGCCCGAGGTCCCTGAGGCCCTTGGAAACTTTGACGCACCAAGATACCTTTATTGGACATCATGAGACTCTGTTTGAAGGCCTGGTATTCCCAGGTTCACTTTGGGCCTATTTCAGTCTCCCTATTGTATAGCTTTTTTTCATTATGTAATTCATTTATGGTTTGTAATAATATTCCTTGTAAACAGATATTGGGGAAAATAGTAAAAGGGAAGGGGATTCTCATATGATTTTTGTGAGGGAAATTGGGTAAAAACTCATGCCTTTAGGTTTACTATGCTTACTTGCATTGGAAATCATGCCTTAGGTTTATTATGTTTACTTGCTTTAGAAACCATGCTTTTAGGATTGTTTGGCATACTAGAAAACATGTTATAGGCTCATCACCTCATTTGTACGAAATTCTACTTCTGCATAATCATGATCACCTAGAAATTTTGTTATTAAATTACTGCTATAATCCTGCTTAACAAAAACGTCCATTCGTTATGTGCATTAGAGATCCTGCTTTAGGATTGTTATTGCATTCGCTTTAAAACCATGTCTACATCGCATAAATCAGTAACTATTCTATTTAAAAGCAATCCCAACACCTAGATATCATGTTCTAGGATTAAATGTATGTAAACCAGCTCTGTAATGCTCAGCACCTAGACCAGCATGCCTATAAGACTTAATAAGTTCAAAACTGTTTGTTTTAAATTGATCCTGATTACATTTTAGACAGCATGTTTATAGGGTATCTCCGCCTAGTCAAGCTTGTAGGTAATTAAAATCTCATAAAAACTGGAAACTATGCTGTGCTTATTCGTGAACTGCCCAGATTCAACAGATTCTAAAATCAGTAGGCAAACTGATTAGGTCTTTAACGCTTTTCCTTAACTCAATGCTACATATTCTCTGCTTGTCATGCTCACCTAGATATCCTGTTCTAGGACCTCTCTGAAACATCTGAAATTTACTGTTTGAGATGTGCACTTGCTTGCTCTATTTGTGGAGGTAAAATGTGAGCCTTTTAACTGTTCTATCTATGGTCCAGTCCTACGTGTTTTGTTCGTCGCCTAGAATTTTCTCCTTTTAATTATTGTAGGAGAGTCTAGACCCACCTTCACTAGAAGTCCTAAATACCTCCGGGACTATATAAGTAAAGGCACGGGTAATGCACGCATAGGATGCATCTTAAGGTTGTTAGAACGCTTTAGGCTATGACCAAGGGGAGGGTAATTGGGTAGTAAAGGATATGATGACCTGTGCGCTAATGCCATGTGTAACCCCTCTTTTGAGGAAGGCTTACCGGGTATTGTACAGATGTGATCCTATAGGCCAACAAACCTAGGACCCCCTTTATTCCGTTTAAATAAACTTTATGTGTTTATGTGCTTTGTTTCTTTAACGACTAATTCACATAATTTGAGCTCGGCCGGGGCCCACCGTTGTGGACCGCAAGAGGTGCCTAACACCTTCCCCTCGAGGTTATTTCGAGCCCTTACCCAAGTCTCTGGTAATGCAAATCGATTCTATGAGTTATCTGCTCTAGGTGCCCTAACGGACCTTAATCCGTTAGGTGGCGACTCTTCAAATTCAAATACCTTGTTCCCAATAAATGTCGAAACCCGGACTCCGCGAGGAAAAAGGGGGCGCGACAGCATGGCGACTCTACTGGGGATATTTTAGGCTCTTACCATAACGAACTTGTTTTTGTGAATTAATCCTAAGCATGCTTTATTTTGTTGATACAACCTTTCCCTTCCCCCTTATTTGGATTTAATTGCTTATTTTCAAGCATTTATGATTTCTTTTATTTCCTGAAACCGACTTGTTTCCTTGTTTTGCTTTTGTAACTGTCTTTCAATTATTTAAATACTGCATTTATCATTTTTAACGTGCAAATACTTGACAACATGCTATTTATTGTTGCATAAATCATGCTCAACATCATGTTCCACTCGTGCGTAATCAATCCTATTGCAACGCTTGATGAGTGTTTGCGCTCTTCCGATATATCACCCTTTTAAATTCGGAAAAGGCGTATTTGCGGTAAAACTAGTCGATCAGCGGTGCGTTCGACGGTTCCGTATCTTTCCCCCTCAAGTTGTTCGCTTGAGGGTCCCAGTCTAGACCTCTATAGTAATCCTACTCTGATCAATTGTGCATGCATCATGGTCAAACCTAGCCAGGTTAATATGTTGTCCGCATAATGACCCTTTAAGACAAGCCTCGCCCAAAAGTCCATCGGGTTTTTCATAATCCCAACGGACGCAACCACGATTATATGCATTAATTTGGAGAAGTAAGTGTCAATATTCTAATCATTGTTGTATAAATGGATGAACCTAGAGGGGGAAAGGGCCTAACCATCTTTTGTTTTGCAGAAAATGAGGCACGAAGTCCCTAGGTTCGGCATGGTTTAAATCCCACCTTTGCTGCTGTCTGCTGATGGACATACGCGACCCGGGGAATTTGATCGACGAAGCCAAGAGCATCGAACTTGGAGAAGGTCCTTCTGGGACCAAATAGATTAGTTTACTTGCTTTTCTAAATGTAACAAGGCCAAGTGCCATTAGTGACATTATCTTATTTAGTATAGTTTTGGATCGTCTATTTTCACATTAATGAAATGAGGCACTTATTGGCACTAAATTTCTCCAAATTTATTTGTCGCTAGGCCTACCTCGGGCACAACGGGGCTCCTAAATTAGGACGCGAATTTATATTCCCGCAACATGTGTTTAAATACTGCAAACTTTCCTGAATTATTATTGACTTGGCTACCTTTTGTTTTTCTTTCTTTCTTTTAATTATTCCTATTCCCTAAAGGTTGGTTCGTGCATACTGCATCATCAGCTTATCACACATGATCCAGGGGCCGTCCACCTTCTCCTCCTCCTAGTTCACCAAAATGCAAGAGAAAAGCAAAAATGGAAGATTTGAACGGCGCCAGAAAGGAAAACAACACATAGGTTGAACATGCAGAAACTTTTGATAGTCGGGGTACTCAGGCCCCAAATGAAGCAGTTTCACGGCTCGAACAGAAAATATTGGAACTCCAGGGTGAACTTGAGCATGTCCGAAATGTGGCAAACCTGTCCTTCTCACTTAGCGTCCCAGACATCAGTAATCCAAACACTTAGAACCCCGTACCACCTCAAAATACACCCAACAAGCGCCCACAAAATCCTCCCATACCTCGCCATTATACAACTCCACCACAAAATCAAACTATCCCACCACAATACCAGCCAAATACCTACCAAACTCCATGAAAATACTCCATCAGTCATTCCTAAACCCCAGAATTCCACCAATGATCACCACTATACTTAAACTCTAGGTCGCCAAAACAACCCTATATATGTGGAGACCCTACCTCACTCCACTCAACCCATCTCCTATGCACCGGAATCTGTTGAGAATGACATGCTCATTAAGAACCTAGCCGAGGAGCTCAAGAAGTTGACCAACCAAGTTCAAGGCGTAGAAGGAGGCAAGGGGATAAAAGGTCTGAACTATGAAGACCTATGCATACATCCGGATGTAGAACTGCTAGAGGGTTATAAACCTCCCAAGTTCGAGATGTTTGACGGTACAAGTGATCCCAGGGTTCATCTAAGGACGGTATTGTGACAAGCTTGTCGGGGTCAGAAAAGATGAAAAGATCCGAATGAAACTTTTTATGACGAGTCTTACGGGAGATGCCTTGTCCTTGTACATCAGCCAGAATCCTAAGAAATGGTCCAACTGGGTGAGTATGGCGTCTGATTTCATGGACCGATTCAGGTTCAACACAGAGAATGCACCATATGTCTTCTACATTCAGAACCTCAAGAAGAAGCCCACCGAGACTTTCCGCTAGTATGCTACTCGTTTGAGGTTAGAAGCGTCCAAAGTCAGGCCAACGTTGGATGAGGAACAGATGAACAAGTTCTTCGTCAGAGCACAAGATCCGCAATATTATGAAAGATTGATGGTTATTGAAAACCATAAGTTCTCTGATATCATCAAACTTGGTAAAAGGATCGAAGAAGGCATCAAGAGCAGAATGGTAACAAACTTTGAGGCATTGCAGGCCACTAATAAAGCATTACAGTCGGGGGGTATATCTAAGAAGAAGGACGTGGGAGTAGTAATGGTCGCCCAAGGACCCAAAACTCCATTCGTATACCGAACCTCCCCACTTGCATATCAAGCACCTCCACCCACATATCAACCGTTACCTCCACCTACATATCAACCCTCATCCCCCAGATATTCCCAACCAGCCACTGCCTATCACACCTATAATTCCCAACCATCTCATTTTCAGTCACCTCCAAGTCGTCAAAATTACCCAAGACTGCGACCCAATTTTGACTGCAGACCACCCAAACAATACACTGCCATTGCTGAACCCATCGACCAGCTATGGCCACGAAGAACTCATCCCAATGGGTTAACCCAAATAAAACTTGTGCATACCATTCGGGCATGAAAGGGCACACCATTGACGAATGCCGCACATTGAAGGACAAAATCCATGCTTTGATTGACAACAAGATCACCCAGGCAAAAGAGGCTACGCCTAATGTCCGCAATAACCCCCTGCCAGATCACAGGGGTAAAGGTATCAATGTGATAGAGATGGATGAAGAATGGGATCCGGAGGGATCAATCGGACTTATCAAAGAGGGTGAAGATCCCAAGAAACCCGCAGTCACCCTTAACCCCATTATAGTACAGGTGCAGCCGCCAGTGGAGGTCGAGGTAACAGCATCAGTCCTGTTGAAGTTGAGGTAGCACCCCCTGCAGTTGCACCTATTCCATTTGAGGTGAAAGTAACCACACCATTTACAGTGACAGTATCAACCACACCACCTTTCAGCACCGAGGTTGTACCATGGGATTATGTGGCCGAAGCTAGAAGAAAAGGAAAAACCAAGATGGGAGAATCTGGTGCCGCACAAGGGATGACTAGGACTGGAAGGGTATATACACCCGAGCATTTGGGAGAGTCCAGCAAACAGGCCTCAAATAGACCTCCCATTAGTGAAACAGATCCAGATGACCTCTGGAGGAAAGTACAAGAAAGGGAGTATTCAGTCATCGATCATCTGAACAAGACCCCTGCTCAAATATCTATCCTGTCGCTGCTACAGAATTCAGAAGCACACAGGAACGCTCTGATGAAAGAATTGAACGAAGCATTGTGCCCAATAACATCACCAGCGGAGAAATGGCTAACATGGTGGGACAGGTATTGGAAAGTCACAAAATCACTTTCCACGAGGATGAGTTGCCGCCTGAGGGTTTGAATCACAATAGGGCACTGCATATCACAGTGCAATGCGAAGACTACTTCATTACCAGGGTCCTGATTGATGGAGCATCCAGTCTCAATATTTGCCCATTGACAACACTGAAGAGGTTGGGCAAAGGCCTATACGAGATACGAGAAGGGACTATGAATGTGAAGGCATTTGATGGGTCTCAGAAAGCTACCATCGGGGAAATTAATCTCTATCTGCAAATGGGGCCTACGTGGTTTGATGTTGAGTTTCAGGTGCTGGACATATCTGCATCCTACAATCTATCGTTGGGACGACCATGGATGCATGCTGCGGGGACTGTGGCATCAACTTTGCATCAGGCAGTAAAATTTGAGTGGAACCATCAGGAGGTTGTTATCCATGGAGACGGGAGCAACCCCATTTACACCCGTCAGACTATTGCGATGGTCGAGAATAGGAGAAAGCTAGGCGGAGAAACCTATCATCACATCAAGCAGGTCAATGCAACCGACAGAGATAAGTGGTGGGATAGCAAGATAACAAGCATGATGAACTGGGGAGGGTATAAGCCTGGTAAGGGTCTTGGTAAAAATCTTCAGGGCATCACCAAGCCAATACAGCCAAAGCGCCATGGTACCACTTTTGGGCTGGGATATCAATACACCTGGCAAGAATACAATGACTTGTCACCACCATGGCATGGTCCGTACTACCCATTGGAGCAGCCTATACCGCACTTGACTTCCAACAGGCCGACATCATATGGGGATCAGAGGAGGAAGAAGCATTGGCACCCTTAAGGAACCTGTTCTTGGAGGATGAGGACCTGGACTGTTGTGTAATTGTTGAGGAGGAGGAGGAGGAGGAAGGCCCTACCATTCGAGCTCTGGAGAGAGGAAAATTCCTCAAGAATTGGACTGTCAGACCATCTAGGTCCCGACGAGTCCCGGGGTAGCGAGGCTGAACAACATTATTTTTTTATTTTCTAAGAAAAATGATTTCCCTTTTTGGCATTTTATTTTAAATAATATTTCTAATGTTCCGAAATGTTGTTTAAATTATCGAAAATTGCTTTTATGCTTCAATGAATCAATATTTATTATTACCATTTTTTCTCTCCTATCTTTATCTAT
>NW_017673457.1:104387-107380 GCF_001879085.1 Nicotiana attenuata
ATCGACAATTGTGCCAAGCATGAACTCCAGTCGTTTGTGGATTGTTTTGCCGGTTACCATCAGATCTAGATGGACGAAGAGGATGCTGAGAAAACGACTTTCATTACACCATGGAGAGTGTACTATAATAAGATGATGCCATTCGGTCTAAAGAATGTTGGGGCCACCTACATGAGGGCTATGACTACCATTTTTCATGACATGATACATAAGGAGATCGTGGTATATGTGGACGACGTTATCATCAAATCCAAAAAGGCCACAGATGATATCACCGATTTGAAGAAGTTTTTCGACAGACTACGGAAATACAACCTAAAACTAAACCCTGCAAAATGCGCTTTCGGGGTTCCTACCGAAAAGTTACTTGGGTTCATTGTCAGCTACCGAGGGATAGAATTGGATCGGTCAAAAGTCAAAGCCATCCAGGAGCTACCGCCGCCGAAGAGTAAGAAAGATGTAATGAGTTTTCTAGGACGACTAAACTACATCAGCCGGTTCATAGCCCAGTCCACAGTTATATGTGAGCCGATTTTCAAGATGTTGAGGAAAGATGCTGCCGCTAGTTGGACCGAAGATTGTCAAAAGGCTTTCGACAAGATCAAGGAGTACTTATCAACACCACCAGTCTTGGTCCCGCCAGAGCCAGGTAGACCCTTGCTACTCTACCTTGCAGTGCTAGATGGAGCCTTCGATTGCGTTCTAGGGCAGCACGACGAGACAGGGAGAAAGGAACAAACTATCTATTACCTGAGTAAGAAGTTCACTCCATATGAAGCGCGGTACTCTCTATTGGAACGTACCTGCTGCACTTTGACTTGGATAGCTCAGAAGCTGAGGCATTACTTCTGTGCCTACACAACATACCTTTTATCAAGAATGGATCCTTCGAAATATATCTTTTAGAAACCCATGCCCACTGGCAAGCTGGCTAAGTGCCAAATCCTGTTGAGTGAGTTCGACATTATTTATGTGACTCAGAAAGAAGTCAAGGGACATGCACTAGCAGATCATCTTGCTGAGAATCCCATGGAAGGAGAATACGAACCCCTGAAAACGTATTTTACCGATGAAGAAATGCTATTCATAGGAGAAGACATTGCCGAATCCTACGACGGTTGGAGAGCGTTCTTTGATGGAGTGGCCAATTTCAAGGGAGTCGGCATTGGAGCCGTCTTGGTATCGGAAACTGGCCAGCATTATCCGGTATCTGCTAACCTCAGATTTCCCTGCACCAACAATATGGCAGAGTATGAAGCCTGCATACTAGGGCTCAACATGGCCATCGACATGAATATTCAGGAGCTGCTGGTAATCGGTGATTTAGATTTGCTTGTGCACCAGGTACAAGGAGAATGGGCCACCAAGAATTCCAAGATACTGCCATATCTGCACCATGTGTAGGAATTGAGAAAGAGGTTCACGAAGATAGAGTTTCGGCTTGTTTCCAGGATTCAGAACAAGTTTGCCGATGCATTGGCCACCTTGTCATCCATGATACAGTATCCCGATAAGAACTTCATCGATCCTATCCCAGTAAGGATCCATAGCCAGCCGGCGTATTGTGCCTATGTTGAAGAAGAAACAGACGGGAACCCTTGGTTTCACGATATCAAAGAATATTTGGCAAAAGGAGAATATCTAGAGCATGCAAATCATTCTCAGAAACGTACGCTTCGGAGGTTATCCAACAATTTCTTCCACAGCGGAGGAACCTTGTACAAAAGAACTCTTGATTTGGTATTGCTAAGGTGTGTCGACGAAAAAGAAGCTTCTAAGCTACCTGAGGAGATACATGTTGGGACCTGCGGCCCGCATATGAACGGCTTTGTCTTGGCCAAGAAGATACTTAGGGCCGGTTGTTTCTGGATGACCATGGAGACAGATTGCATCCAGTATGTCCGAAAATGCTACCAATGTCAAGTACATGCCGATATGATAAAAGTGCCGCCAAATGAGCTCAATGCAACAAGCTCGCCTTGGCCATTCGGCGCTTGGGGAATGGATGTCATTGGTCCAATCGAGCCCACCGCCTCAAATGGGCATCGGTTCATCTTGGTAGCTATTGATTACTTCACCAAATGGGTCGAAGCAGCATCTTACAAGGCAGTAACTAAGAAGGTCGTAGCAGATTTTGTCCGCGACCGAATTGTTTGCCGGTTCGGAGTTCCAGAATCAATCATCACTGACAATGCCTTCAATCTCAACAGTGATTTGATGAAGACCATGTGTGAGACTTTCAAAATCAAGCACAAGAATTCCACATCCTATAGACCTCAGATGAACGGAGCTGTAGAAGCCGCTAACAAGAATATCAAGAAGATACTGAGAAAGATGGTAGAAAATCACAAACAATGGAACGAGAAGCTGCCATTCGCTTTATTGGGGTACCGTACCACAGCCCGCACATCAACCGGGGTAACTCCCTACTTACTGGTTTATGGTACTGAAGCTGTTATTCCTGCTGAAGTGGAGATTCCTTCTTTGAGAACCATACAAGAAGCTGAGCTCAGTGACGCAGAATGGATAAGGAGCCGTTATGAGGTGCTAGCCCTCATTGGGAAAAAGGATGAATGCAGTGTGTCATGGGCAACTCTATCAGAACAGAATGTCCAGAGCCTTCAACAAGAGAGTCAAGCAGAGACAGTTCACACCGAGGCAGCTGGTGTTGAAGAAGATCTTTCCTCATCAGGACGAAGCCAAAGAAATTCTCTCCCAACTGGCAAGGCCCTTACATGGTTCATAGAGTATTGACAGGAGGAGCTCTCATACTTGCAGAAATGGACGGAAAAGTCTGGCCAAAATCGATCAACTCAGATGCAGTCAAACGATACTATGTGTAACTATTTATGTTTTCAAAAAATGATGTAAATTGAACTACGCTTGACCTGATTCCCATTTAAGAGGGGATACGTAGGCAGCCCTGTAGGTTCGGTCATATCATAATAAAATTTTCATTTTACCCCCCCCCCCCCGAACCCAAACGAACTACG
>NW_017673457.1:107400-124062 GCF_001879085.1 Nicotiana attenuata
ATTTATAGTTTTCAAAAATGATGTAAATTGAACTACGCTTGACCTGATTCCCATTTAAGACGGGGATACGTAGGCAGCCCTGTAGTTCGGTCATATCATATAAATTTTCATTACCCCCCCCCCCCAAACCAGAAACTGGGACAGAATTTTGAGGAGGACCCTCAAAATTCCAGAACAAGTCTAGCCAACGCCATCATATGCCAGAAATTCAAAAATCAATTAGGAGGACACTCAAAATTCTGAAGCAATTTCAGCCGATTGCAGCATGTGCAGCAGTCAGACGTGTCCATCTAATTGGGGTAGAATTTTGAGGAAGACCCTCAAAATTCTATAAGCAGAAGAGGTTGCAATGTCTCGGATCGTGTCACAGTCACTGGTTCATCTAATCAATTTCTAAAATATTATATTTTTATTACGTATTTGAAAACTATGCATGCTTGCTTGTAAAATGACTCTGCTTAGCCAACGCTACCCCCAATGATTTGAACAGGACCTTCGGACCAAGCAAAGCAACCCAAGCAAGCCGACGGAGGCACGAACCGACCTTCCCCTTTACAGAACTTACGATTTTTCTTTGGATGCAGGAGCGAAGAATATACATGCCTCCAAGCCACAATCTTCATAACAACCGCGATACTGAAATCTATTACCAACTAAGAAAACTCTGCTATCACCTGCTATTTTATTTTTTGCATGGGACTAAGACCTGTCCCGAATCTTGCATGAGACTAAGCTCTGTCTCCATCTACATGAGGCTAAGCCCTGCCTCCATATCTGCATGAGGCTAAGTCGTACCTCCATATCTGTATGAGGCTAAGCTCTGCCTCCATTTTGCATGGGACTAAGCCCTGTCCCGAATCTTGCATGAGGCTAAGCTCTGCCTCGCATTTGCATAAGGCCAATCATCGCCTTTATTTGCCGAGACTAAGCACTGTCTCTCCNCCCTGCCTCCATATCTGCATAAGGCTAAGCACTGCCTTCCATTTGTATGGGACTAAGCCCTATCCCGAATCCTGCATGAGACTAAGCTCTGTCTCCATCTGCATGAGGCTAAGCCCTGCCTCCATATCTGCATAAGGCTAAGCTCTGCGTTCCATTTCCAAGGGACTAAGCCCTGTCCCGAATCCTGCATGAGACTAAGCTCTGTCTCCGTCTGCATGAGGCTAAGCCCTGCCTCCATATATGTATGAGGCTAAGCCCTGCCTCCATATCTGTATGAGGCTAAGCCCTGCCTCCATATCTGCATAAGGCTAAGCTCTGCCTTCAATTTGCATGAGACTAAGCTCTGCCTCCATTTGCATGAGGCTAAGCCTTGCCTCCAATTTTGCATAAGGCTAAGATCTGCCTTCCATTTTCATGGGACTAAGCCCTGTCCCGAATCCTGCATGAGGCTAAGCCCTGCCTCAATTTTGAATAAGGCTAAGCTTTGCCTTCCACTTGCATGAGACTAAGACCTGTCCCGAATCTTGCATGAGACTAAGCTCTGTCTCCATTTGCATGAGGCTAAGCTCTGCCTCCTATTTGCATAAGGCCAATCATCGCCTTTATTTGCCGAGACTAATCACTGTCTCTCCGGCACTATCTGTTTGCTCCTCTCTCGGGCTAAGCTCTACCCTCAACCTCACAAGACTAAGCCTCGTCTTGTTGTTTTTATCATCATATTATTGCATCTCATGAGCTGAAATATCACCAACTTGTCTAAAGGTGTCATCGTCTAAAGGCACTATCCTCATAGCCGGAAGACACCATGCCATGGCCTGAGGATCTCTCAAATTTGCATATCATTATTCAAAGGTGTCATGGTTCGGAGGCACCATTTTCATGGCCCGAGAAAATCATTTCATGGCCTGCGAATCCCCCACCGAACAATTCATAGCCCAGGACATCATAGTCTAAGGACGTCATCCGCACCGTCCAAAGACAATCTTTCACGATCCAGAGGGAACTTGCATCACGTTCAAATTCTCGCAGTAATCTAAGTACTTGCATGCATCATATTTTGAGTTTTGCAGGTGATCCAGGAGGTAACCGTTTTTTAAACAGGAGTAGCCTTCGCTCCGATTTCCGTTTATGCCATTTCTTTTTCACTTTGCCATTCATAACCGATTCTCATCAGTTACCCATCTCACTCTGTGATATCCAGCTATCTACCCTTACAATACATCTGTTACACTACAGACTCACAACCATAACTCTATCCGACCTCACCCTTCACAAAAGTACCTTTTGATGAAACTAGCTACCATTCCTATAACAACTCCATCGGCTTCATTCACCAGTGGGTCCAGAACTACACATGGCCTAATTCCTGTAGATCCCGGGATATGTAGGCAGCTCAGAGATCGGGGTTCGGCCTCTACTTTTCAAAACATCCCAATCGGTCAAAATTGGCCATCATTTCTTTACCTGAAAACTCTTTCATCCTTCCCAGGTAAAGAGGAGCACCTGTTGATACCCAATTTTTCCCTATAATATTTTTTTCAAATGCATATACGCCTTTAAAACTATGCATTAGCATCAATTGATATTTTTCCATAATTTTTACATTTTTTAGGGATTTTTGATTAATTTATCCCAGTATTTTATTTATATAAAAGGCACAAATTGCATCACAAAGGACTTTAAAACAATTTCATGGCTTAAAATTGCTATTTATATTTATATTGGGCTCAAATTATTGCATAAATAGCCACATTTTATATTTTTTGGGTTACAATTGTAATAACTTTGCAATTATAGCCCATGCATGCATTATTACATTATTTTACCAGAAAATAACTCATTGTATTTTTAAAATATTGAGTAATTATTTTAAAGTATTTCTACGCATGAAAATTATTTTTTATAATCTGTTAATTATTTTATAAAATATTTTTTATGAATTGTTTGGGTATTTAATAAATGGCCCTTTTTATTTTCGGACCTAGCCTAATTAAAATAACCCAATTTCAATCCCAATTCAATTAAAATTAGCCCAAATCTACCCAAGCCCAATTTAAATCAAAACCCCCCAGCCCAATTAACTAGCCCATACCTGTTTCTTTAAAGTCCACCCGCCCCAGACCAAATCCTAGCCGTTGATCTCACAGATCAACGATCCAGGATGATACTTCCTTTTTTAATTATCCCTAACCCTCCCAAACCCCAGTCATTTGGTTACAACCCGCCGCCCCTAAATTCCTCTTCTTCTTCGTTCTCTCTGAAGCCTCTCAAACCCTAGCCCCGCCGTCATCGAAACCCCTTCGATCCATGGGTTTCTTCGTCGATTCCCGACCTTATCTAGCCTCCTATCTCTACTGGTGTTCCATTTCTTGTATTGCTTGGGAATAATCTCAAAAAACTTGAGCCAGATTTGGTCCAAACCCCTCATGTTCTCGATTAATCCATCTGTATTCACCCCATGTCTATGAGTATTATCATTTTTTGTGTTTTCATGGCTTCAAATCTCAGGTTTAAAACCAGACCTTTTCTCACCTCTATTTATTTTTATACAAACCTAGCTATTTTGGCTAAATCAATTCAGATCTTTTTAGATCTAAAGTGTTTTGAGTTTGTTTAATACTTTCCCTTTAAGTTTCTTCCATTTTTACCATTATTATCTACCGATTTCACTTTTCCCTAAAGTTAGGGTTTTGATTCCTAATAAGGGTTTTTTGAATCCCAATATGAATCGTTAAGGGATTCTCCCCAATTTAAGGGGGTCCTTTCCGGATTCTTCTGTGGGAATTGATCGAGTTAAGTCCCCAATTAACCGATTGATTATATTTGTTTGCCTTATTTATGAATTTCAAATTATTCTCACCTTATTTGTCTACTTTACTAAGTGCAATATATACACTCTCATTCTGATTCTTCTACACGAACAGTAGTTCAAAAAACACACACACACACAAACTTTCTCTCATCTCTCTTTCTGCTACTTGTGCTCATTGCTTCTCTAGCCGGCTGAAAGCCAAGGCTAGACTGTGGAACCCTGCTCACTTTACTTTCTGCTTTTGCTTCTTTGAATGGTATGTCCCTATTTCAATGTCATTCCAAAATTCAAATCTATGTGCTTCTTGTTGAATCCATGTCTCTTTCTGCACTAGTTTAATTGCTTAGGCACTTAATTATTCTTTCCCGTTTGCTGGTGTGATCATTATGCTTAAGTTTCACCCTCTCTTGTTCCATGTTTTAATCAGCATGTCTATTCTGCATAAGTGTTCAATATGGTCCTAAACAGCCTGTTTACTTTTGTGTCTTCCCTGTCTTGTAACCCCAACTAGTATAGCTACTTTGTGTGATTGAATCTTTGTGGTTCTTCCTGTATTCTTCAGCATGATTTCCTCTGTATACAGATTTATGTCTCACTGTGTTTAGCCAACATGTTTATTGCAGTACTTAAGTCTTGTGTGTTCTTAAAAAGCATGCTTATCACTAAGTGTGATTGTAATTTAGACCTTAAATCAATATTCCTGCCTGCTCTATGTCTCTATTAACTAACATGACTGCCTTCACCCTTCTTCTTATGTGCTCCTGTTTCAAGTGTCTTGTGTTCCCCAACCCCTGCTCCCTTTTGTGTAATTGTTTGTACATCTAAAACTGATTGATAAGGTGAAATTGAAACTAGGCAGTTTGATGCTTTTGTGACTGTGCTGTTGTTTCCTGAACCTTCCTTTCCCTCAAATGGTTTTCAACATGTTTTTCACTCCTAATATGTTTCTCCAAACTATTACTACTCCTAAAGTATTTTCACTCCTAAAGATTTTACCTTTACACTGTTTCCAAAAAAAAATCAACTATGTCAAGCACTCTTACTTCTACTCCTAGATTACTTAAGTTCTGCCCCTCCAGTGTGTGCACTGCCTAGGAATCCATGAGATCCCTCCGAAGTATGGCACACTGGGGCTGGCCCTTCCACACTGCACATAACTATTCTTCTATTTAAAAGGATCTTGGTGTGAGCACTGCCCGGGGTCCCTAAGGCCCTTGGGAACTTTGACGCACCAGGATACCCTTGTTGGACATCATGAGACTATGGCATCTACGACTGTTTGAAGGCCTGGTATTCCCAGGTTCACTTTGGACCTATTTCAGGCTCCCTATAGTATAGCTTTTATTCATTATGTAATCCATTTATGGTTTGTAATAATAATCCTTGTAGACAGATATTGGGGAAATTAGTAAAAGGGAAGGGGATTCTTATATAATTTTTTGAGGGAAATCAGGTAGAAATCATGCCTTTAGGTTTACTATGCTTGCTTGCATTTGAAATCATGCCTTAGGTTTATTATGTTTACTTGCTTTAGAAACCATGCTTTTAGGATTGCTTGGCATACTAGAAAACATGTTATAGGCTCATCACCTCATTTGTTACGAAATTCTGCTTCTGCATAATCATGATCACCAAAAAATTCTATTATTAAATTACTGCTATAATCCTGCTTAACAAAAATTTCCATTCGTTATGTGCATTAGAGATCCTGCTTTAGGACTGTTATTGCATTCGCGTTAAAACCATGTCTACATCGCCTAAATCAGTAACTATCCTGTTTAAAAGCAATCCCAACACCTAGATATCATGTTCTAGGATTAAATGTATGTAAACCAGCTCTGTAATGCTCAACATCTAGACTAGCATGCCTATAGGACTTAATAAGTTCAAAATTGTTTGTTTTAAATTGATCTTGATTACATTTTAGACAGCATGTTTATAGGGTATCTCCGCCTAGGCAAGCCTGTAGGTAATTAAAATCTCATAAAAACTGGAAACTATGTCGTGCTTATTCGTGAACTGCCCAGATTCAATAGATTCTAAAATCAGTAGGCAAATTCATTAGGTCTTTAACGCTTTGCCTTAACTCAATGCTCCATATTCTCTGCTTGTCATGCTCACCTAGATATCCTGTTCTAGGACCTCTCTGAAACATCTGAAATTTGCTGTTTGAGACGTGCACTTGCTTGCTCTATTTGTGGAGGTAAAATGTGAGCCTTTTAACTGTTCTATCTTTGGTCCAGTCCTACGTGTTTTGTCTGTCGCCTAGAATTTTCTCCTTTTAATTACTGTAGGAGAGTCTAGACCCACCTTCACTAGAAGTCCTAAATACCTCCTGGACTATATAAGTAAAGGGACGGGTAATGCACGCATATGATGCATCTTAAGGTTGTTAGAACGCTTTAGGCTATGACCAAGGGGAGGGTAATTGGGTAGTAAAGGATATGATGACCTGTGCGCTAATGCCACGTGTAACCCCTCTATTTGAGGAAGGCTTACCGCGTATTGTCCAAATGTGATCCTATAGGCCAACAAACCTAGGACCCCCTTTACCCCGTTTAAATAAACTTTATGTGTTTATGTGCTTTGTTTCTTTAATGACTAATTCACATAACTTGAGTTCGGCCGGGACCCACCGTTGTGGACCGCGAGAGGTGCCTAACACCTTCCCCTCGAGGTTATTTCGAGCCCTTACCCAAGTCTCTGATAATGCAAACTGGTTCTATGAGTTATCTACTCTAAGTGCCCTAACGCACCTTAATCCGTTAGGTGGCGACTCTTCAAATTCAAATACCCAATTCCCAAAAGGAAATGAGTTGTTCCCAATGAATGTCAAAACCCGGACTCCGCTAGGAAAAAGGGGGCGCGACAACATACCGGGCAAGTTCCAGACTCAATCACAAAAACATGGAGTACACAAAAACCTCACCATAAATGGCACATGACTCACTAAGGACGGTCCCATTTCGACTCTCAACAAATGCAAGTTTTCACAGAGCCACAAGATATTAAGCATTAAGCACAAAGTGAATACGAGCCAAGAAAATGAGACATAGGCATCAATAGACATGCTATCTGACTCAATAAGGCATCATAACCAATTTCAAACTATAGGGAAGATAATACACATGCTAGAGCCTAAATATACTACTATCAAACAAGTCAAAAAGCGCCTAGGAATTTCATCTTCCTTATTTTATTCCCTAAATACTATTCTACTCTAAAAATACAAACTATGACTCGATTCAAACTACATCCCATGGAAAAGAACCGAGGTACAAAGAAAAACAACGGGGGATTATTACCTCCTAAAAAAACAAAAAGACATACTTTTGTATTATTTATTTTTTTTTAATTTTTTTGCTAGACTTTAATCCTTCAAGAAAACTATCTAGGAGATCCATTGTCAGGAAAAGTCCACTATTTTTTAATTTTTTTCTAAAAAAATTATTAAAAAAATTATTCCATTAAGCTAACACATCACCTAGACAATCTCCCCACCCTACACTTAAACTATTGGATTGTCCCCAATGCACACCCATAAATACAAGAGGGTAAAAGAAATTCCCTGGTAGGCCAAAGGCCGAAGCACTAGCAGCTCATGGGGTACTCAGACTTCTCTCAAGCTTTGTCCTTCGTGCGGGTACCTCACACTTAGTTCCAACCATCTGGTTTGCTGTTGCATCCTTCCAATAGCTTTGCTTTCCATGTTCCTAGAAAATCAAAAATCGACACTACAAAAATAATACAGTTAAAAAAATTTAAATAATAAAATAAAGCAGTAAAGCTGGGCTGCCTCCCAACAAGCGCTTGATTTAACGTCGCGGCACGATGAATCACTTTCTGCCTCCACTTCGAACTTGTGAATTGGACCCCAAGTTTTGATTCTGCTCTATTATCATGCTCTTGGGGCGATATAAATTATTGCGAGCCAAAAATTAAATGATACTTTATGAACTTTTTCGCTTTCAACCGAGGAATGCCACTTTGCCTAGATTGCCTTGAACATTTCTGAATATAGGGCTCATCTACCTCTTCCTTTGACTCCTGCATTGGCTCATACATCTCAGTTTCTATACCTCCTTCCGAACACAATGTTGAACAATGATTGGAGTGAGGACCAATGCGCTCAAACTGAAAATTCAATTTGTTATCGACCTCCTCGTCTTGCCACAAACTAGAATCAATTAAAATCGTATCTATAAGGTCCTTAGTTAACTCCAGTACCACTTCTTCAACATCGACATCATCAAATTCTAGTTGGTTAGTTTGGTCATATTCTAGTCTCAACTCCTCCATTATAATAGCAATTTCTGCAGCCAATTCATGCTGATCTTCTTGGCTACTATCTACAATGTAAGCTAGTTGCGCTTTACAAGGTTCAATTTGCTTATTCACTTGAGCCTCCAAGTTGTGAATAGTTGCCACTTGCCTTTGTATGTGCAGATGTTTCTCATTATTTTGTTCCACAAGGCACCTTAGCATATCCTTGATCTCTTTCAAGTCATCATCCCTGGGTTCTTTGTTCCTATTAACTTCAGAAGAAAAAGAAGAACCATCATAGTAAGGGGTTGGGGGAGAATAAGAAATATACATGAAAGTGACCATCTTGACTACCACACATATCACACACATTCCACACATAAGATTGAGTTGGTGCACATAACTCGTTCTCGGAGATATTTGGATAATTTTACCACAGGTGGTTTCCTTCACAATATGTATGAGGATCAACAGTATAATTATCAACATCAAAACTCTCATAATTCCAAGATGTCATGTTTCTAAAATCAACATGTAAAACAAAAAAAAATCAAATACAAGAAAATAAAATAAAAGTTCAAACTTGAAACCTAGCAATATGTACACCTATAGCTACACCGTTAGGTCCCCGGCAATGGCGCCAAAATTTGATCACGCCCAATTATGCCTTATAAAAAGGACTAAGCGGTCGTTGCAATCCGGTTTACAAGTTCGAAGTCGAATCCCACAGAGAACTAAGGCTTAGCTACAGTAGTTCAATATTGCTATGAAACACAAGTCCAAACAATTTCATACTTATAGAGATTATATTGTTTATTTCTAACTAATTAACAAACAACTATTATAAAGCGGTAAAATTATCAACTAACAAGGATGAAATTTGAGACAAGACTAAGGAGGTCTAGAGTTATGATTTTCCCAATTGTCGGATTCTTGCTATGCCTTCAATAATTTCGCCTAAGTATTCTCTACCGATCATAAGCGCTCTGAGTATCGTAATTCTCTCCCGAGTAACTACCATAATTTACTAGACATATTCTTCCGAACTACGCTAGCTGGCACTAAGTTACGCCTCACTCGGATCGCACCAAGGTTTCGTTATTCCTAATCCCACCTTTAAACTCTCCGTATTGATCCCTCGTATATGTTAGGAGTGATGTTGTTCAACAAATATCTAAATATGCACTCTCTTCCGAGTAATACATACTAAATAGGCACAGTCTATTGATGGCCATTCAATCAACAACAATAAACACGTAGTTGAACAAGTAGAGAGATCCAACGGGTCAATTATATAAAAACATAACAAGAACTTATCCTACAAAAGGTTCCATCAAAACCCTAGATACTAAATTAGTTAGTCATAATAGTATGCAAAACTACAATACTAAATTCATAACCAATAATGAATATAGGAAGAAGGAAGTGAGAAACTCGTAGAAGAATCCTCCGCCTTGCTCCTAGTGTGTTCTTGCCTCCTTAGGTCGAATCCCTTCTAAAATCTGTCCAATCTTGCTCTCTCCCTCAAAATTGGTGTTTAATGACTATTTATATGTGTAGGGAAAAGACCTAGATAAAATAATCAAGTCCAAAACCAAATAGGAGATAAAATAGGCTTTAAAACCCAGAATATTCTCGCTACAGGCCTCGCGTCGCGAGGCAAAACGCACCCCCACCCCCATCTCGCGTTATTCCTGGCGTCGCCAGCTTCAGTGCGCAAAAGTCCCCTCGCGTCACTTGATCTAACGCGAGCTAAATAGCTCGCTTAGTCTGACTGCTGCTTCGTTTCAATTCTGTTTTGCTTTGCCTACTTTCAATTTCACATTTTTGTTTCTTGCCTTTCTTCCAAAAATCCTTTGCTAGACTCAAATATTGTTTTTCTTCTTTCAATTTATTTTTAATCATCACGAGCAATTCTTGTAGTGTATAAAATACACATAAAATCTCTACTTTGCTCCTAATTTCGTCTTCAACGTACCTACACGATAAAATAACCTCAATTAAGCACAAATATAGTATAGTTTAGCATTAAAGCACCTAAATGTAAGGTAAGTAATGCACTAAAAATATATAATTATAGTCAAATATCATTTGGTAATTACAAAATCCGAACCAATCAGACCTATGTACACCCCTAGTACATAATTTGAGCCAAGGTTATTAGGTTCGAATGAATCCATCCCTTACACTCTACATCCCCTGGTTGACTTAATCATGGGTTAATACCGTGGCCATAATGGCGGAGTATTTTTTTTTTTAAAAGGAGGGATGCAACACAGTAACTTCCAAGGGGTTACTCATGCTAGTACTATTTTCGACTATGCATGCTTAACTCTTTGGAGTTCTGATGGGATTTGATCCCTTGTTTGATGGCGGAACTAATACTGATTATCTCTAGTAATGAACAGTTAGCGAATCTGCATTTAGCAAATGCCAAACGAGCCAAGAAACAACGAAAAGTAGTTTCCCAGAATTTGTCAGGACTTCGTTGAAGAGGTCAATAAACGAAATGCCCTTGCTAATACATGACTATTGACTAAATCACATCAGAAATCTAATTAAAATCCTACGATATATCTTACAGAAATACAGTACATCTTTTTGGCAGCTGAATTGACATAATAAACAATATATTTACACGGTGCCCACATGCATATCACAGTTTTCTGCCTTAAACCGTGCTTTGCGCTAATAACACATGCTATTGGCATTTAATAAACATTTATTAAGTGCCTAAAAGAGGGTTGGTTTTGGTGCTTTCTTAGATGATGAGTTGTAATTACAAGGACGTGCTATGTACAATTAATCAAGATTTGCTTGAAAAAGACAGGAGAAAAAACAGAATGAAATAGGGTTCATCAATAGAATTCCCGAGTCAAGATCTGATTAACAAAAATATCTTTAATGAAGAAAAAAGGGTTTTGTTTATATGTTCACCTTTTCGACCCTACTGAGTTTCCTAGAGCCATTTTTCTTTCTCATATTTCTCAAGGCTATCCCAACATTCTAATCGTAAAAATAGAGATTAAGTAAGGAACAAATAAAAATTAATGTGTTCTAATATAGGTTCTATTTCTAATTGCTATTCAAGTTTATACCGATTGTATTCAAAGAGAATATACATAGAACTCTTTGAAGAAAACTTTTAGATATCAAATACTATATGAAAAGAGCAAATTCAACATTAACTAAATCAATTTATTTCAGAAATATAACAAACCAATATTATAATTTGGTGGCGAACTTAGCCAAAACTGATCTCACATATAGCTAGCTTAGAAAAAAAATTGGTGATCCAGTGCAAAAATTTGCAGACAAAATTGCTATAGTAGTTTGTCTTGAAGAGTGTCATTTTCCTACTAAGAAAAATCGAACTTTAATTCCTCAAAAGGTTTACGTGTATCTTTTTCTAAGAAAATCTAGAGGGAATCGCACCTATCCCATTAAAGAATTGGCGCTAAGTTCCATTATTCTCTAATTATCGTCTTCTTAAAAAGTTATTTAACTCAAATAGTCAAGTCAGTCTCCAACATGTTAAACTGACATTTTAATGATACATTCAAAGTATATGCCAGTTGGATTTTGGATTTTTCTTCTTATTATGGCCCTTAATCAAATAACGATAGCGGTGAACAACATTTGGAAGAAAAAATAAATTAACATAGCTCAAGAAGAACAAAGCCAAGTAAATATTCCATCGGAAAACGTAATTGAGCTAGGAAGAGCAGAAGCATCGAAACCCTAGAGAATTTGTAGAGAAGAATATTTCATTGAAGTAGTAAGATAATTATACACTTCAAATTAAACCCCAAAAATGTTTCAGTGAGAAAAGGTACTAGAACAGTAAATGATTTAAGAAGAACAATATATCTTTTAGGATAAAATTATGTCGTCCAGAGATATTAGAGACCAATTTGATAATTTGGTGGGACAATTAGGTAAGAATTGATTCTTTCTCTGTTTCATTTATATCACAATCTTTTCTTTTTAGTCTATTAAAAGAAAAGACATTTTTTATAGTGAGAACTTTTAAACTTTTGAGCTTCTCATTTTATCCTCAATAATATTATTTTCTAATCATAGTCCATAAGAATTTCACGACATACTTAGGACCATAAGTTCTAAATATACTTTTAAAATATATCAAGAATTTCTCTTTCCTTTTTAAACTCTGTATCCCGTGAAATATCACCTTATAAAATGAGATGCACCGAACGTCATTAGATAAACATTGGTAATTCAGTCCAAAGAGTTGCGAGGGACGGATTACTGAATAATTATATTGGAACACTACAACCAAAAAGAAAAGAAGATAAAAAAGAAAACTGATAATAGGTGAATTAGACTATAATTGGACCCTAAAGAACAATATTTTTGTATAGCTTTGTGGTAAAAAGTGATAACCAAATGCTCTGATTAGTGCTTTTCATGCTTTGCAGGCTATATCCAACGAAAGAAGTCGATGGAGCAAGTTTGGAATCAATTACGGAGAAAATGAGGCCAATCAAACAATGCCCACGAAATGCACCAAGTAAAGAGACAAAAGCAGAGCTGAACTTGGCCTGCCGCGGTCAGACCATAACCGCGGTAGGACCGCGGCAGAGTAGAGCTGCAGATTCAGAGGACCTCTTTGGCCGCGGTCCTGGCGTAACCGCGGTGGGACCGCGGCAGAACGCGGAAAAGCCAGGGACTAAAGTGTCAAGCCGGAAAAACTTGGTGTAAAACCCTTATAAAAAGTAGGAATTCGGCCATATTAGGGCAGATTTGTTTTGGAGAGTTCTTGGGCAAGAAACACAAGTGTGAGAGATCAACCAAAAACATCATAGTTCTTTATTTTTTCTTTTTCTTACGATTTTCCATGATGAATATTTTTGTAGATTATCTTTACGTTGTTATGAGTAGCTAAATACTTTAATCTAAGGTTTTGATAGAACCTATTGAAGGATGAACTTCTTGATTATGTTCATATAGTTTGCCGGTTAATCTCTATTTGTTCAACTACGTGTTTATTGTAGTTAATTGACAGGATCCTCAATTAGCTGTGCCTATTTAGTGTGCATACTCGGAAGAGAGTGCATATTTAGGTAATTGTTGAACAACACCACTCCCAAAGTATAAGAGGGATCTATAACTGCGGGTTTAAAGGCGGGATTAGGGATAACGAAGCCTTGGGTGTAATCTAAAGTGAGCTGTAATAAATAAAGCCAGCTAGCATAACTCGGGAGAGTGCGTCTAGTAAATTATCGCGATTACTCGGGAGAGATTTACGGTAAAAAGAGTGCTCATGATTGATAGAGATGGTTTGGTGAATCTATATGAAACATAACCGGAAGGGATTCCATCAATAGGGAAAATCACTACCTTAGAACCTTTTCATTATTGTTTACAACCCAAGCATATTTAGTTTACAGCTGTTTAGTTATTTATTTTCAATCTTAGTTAGTAGAAAAACCATCAACTATTGTTTACAACGTTTGGGGAAGTTGATGATAAAGAATTTAGTGATTCCAACAAAGGTAATTGATAGGTTAATTCTCTGTGGGATTCGACTCCGGACTTGTAAACCGGATTATATTTGCAACGACCGCATTGTCCTTTTTATAAGGCATAGTTGGGCGTGATCAAATTTTGGCGCCGTTGCCGGGGAATTAACGGTGTTATCAATTACAGTTGAAAGAAGTACAAATATTCTTAGTGTAGTCAGTTTTCTCTATACCCAATTTTTACATTGAAATTTTAACGTTTGCTGACTTGGTTGCACAGGTGCATGCCTAGAAACTCATCGAGATCTAGTGAAGTATTAGAAGCATTATCAGATCCCGAGAAATTTTTCAGGGCTTTAAATCGGGCCAACCGACAAAACAAACAACAACCAACAACTACACAATTCGAAACAATCATGGGAGATAACCAGGAAAACCCAGCAGTACCAATAGCGCCACTGGGCACAACCCACAGCTGAGAATCTATCCACAGCGATAGTAGTCCCGCAGATACAGGCTGAGTCATTCCAAATCACAAATAACATGCTGCACTTGTTGCAGAATAAGGGACTATTTTCGGGGTCACAAGTTGAAGATCCTCAGCAACACTTGAAGAATTTCTTGTCTATCTGCAAAACCCAAAGGCAACCCAATGTAACTCCGGAAGCAATCAAGTTGTTATTGTTTCCATTCTTAGTGACAGGAGCCGCCAGACTTGGCTGAATTCACTCCCCATAAATTCTATAGCAACGTGGGATGAACTAGTCAAGCAATTTCACAACAAGTTCCATCCACCCAACAAGACTGCTCAACAAATTGATGAGATTTTGAGCTTTAAACAGAGACCGATGGAGACTTTACATGAAACATGGGAGCGTTTTAAAGGGATGCTGGTCATATGTCCACACCATGGTGTTCCAGATCTAATGTTGGGGCAGCGGTTCTTCATGGGATTGTCAGATAGCATAAAGAACATTGTTGATGCTTCAGCTGGTGGGGCGTTCTTGAGCAAAACATGGAGAGAGGGCCAGAGTCTGCTTGACAAGATGGCACAGAATTCGGGGTGGATAACCAGAACTGCACCTATCACTCCAGTGGTGCACTCAGTGCCTTTAGATCCATCCAATTCTATGGCTGAAAATATGGCCACCTTATTGACACAGATGAGCATACTCACTAAAAAGGTGGAAGAGTCTGGACAGAAACAGCAGGTATATATTGTTGATACTACTAACGGGGGCTTGTGCACATCTTGCATTAGTCAGCCAGTTGGTAACTAGTGGAACACAGAACACAATCATCATCAATACCCCGAAGACATGAACTATGTGTCTAATTATGGCGGCCAGAGACAGGGTGGTCAGAATTGGGGTCAACAAAATCAGCAGTACAGGCCAGCACAGCCACAGTTCAACACTAGAAACATGGGAGGTATGAGACCCCCAACAATATGGCACCTTACCCACGACCACAGGGATACAATAATCAGAATCAGCAGTAGGGGTATCACCCACCTCAGCAGCAGCATGGTGGAAGGCAGGAAGATGGGTTTGCTAGACTTGAAGCAATGATGCAGCAGGTTATTGGGTCTAATGCAAAAATTAATGAGAGAGTCGATGCACATGATGCAACAATCAAAAATATTGAGGTACAGGTGGGCCAGATTTCGATGTCTCTGAACAATCGTCCTCATGGGACACTACCTGCAGACACCCAGATAAACCCAAAAGATCAGGGACCGAAGCAGCTGATGGCGGTGAGCCTACGTAATGGCAGAGATCTGGATGTAGAGCAAGAAAGGGCTCGAGAAAACTAGACAGGCTGAGACACTCATACCAGTGCCCATTGAGCTGGATGAATCAACGAAACTGACAGAGGTGACAGTCCAGCCTACTCA
This sequence comes from Nicotiana attenuata, assembly GCF_001879085.1. Taxonomy (NCBI): domain Eukaryota; kingdom Viridiplantae; phylum Streptophyta; class Magnoliopsida; order Solanales; family Solanaceae; genus Nicotiana; species Nicotiana attenuata. The sequence goes on from NW_017673457.1 coordinate 122,798, forward strand.
AGAAGAAAATACCATTCAGAAAGAGACCGAGAAAGAAGCTGAAATAGTCCAGGAGCCAGTAGTTGATGTAGCAGCTGATAAAGATCAGTCCCAATCGATTGGGAAGAAGAGACCCCCTGCACCCTTCCCCCAGAGGCTGGCTAAGTACAAAAAGGAGGAGCAATACAAGAAGTTCTTTGACATGCTGAAGCAAATCCAGGTAAATATACCATTGATTGAAGCTTTGAAGGAGATACCTGGGTATGCAAAAATGATGAAGGACTTGATGTCCCGAAAGTTTGATTTCCAAGACTTGGCCACAGTTACTCTTACTCAGACCTGTAGTGCAGTGGTGACTAGACCAATTGCGGAAAAGCTGTCTGATCCAGGGAGCTTTACAATTCCATGCACTATTGGTAATTTTGCTTTTGCTAAGGCACTGTGTGATCTAGGGGCCAGCATCAATCTTATGCCCCTAGCAATTTATAAGAGGTTGGGCATTGGAAGAGCTAGACCCACCTCTATGTTGTTGCAGCTGGCTGACAGGACTGTGAAACGACCCTCTGGAATCCTAGACGATGTGCTGATTCAGGTAGGGAAATTTGTGTTCCCTGCAGATTTTGTGATCCTAGACTATAAGGTGGATGAAGAGATTCCCATAATTTTGGGAAGACCGTTCCTGGCCACGGGGATAGATCTAATTGATTGTGAGACCGGGGAGCTCAAGATGAGACTGAACGATGAAGAAATAACATTCAATGTGCAGAAATCTATGAGGCGACCAAGTGAATTCGCCAATTGCTCTCTTATTGATGCCGTGGATGTAATTGTAGAGACGGATGATGAAAGGCTGACTATTGAGGACCCCCTTGCTGCATGTCTAATGAATTTGGATGAGGTAAATGGAGAGGATCTAGCGGAATGGGTGTTGGCGTTAGAGGGTAGAGGGTTCTGGGATGGAACCCTATAGTTTGAGCCCTTGCACCTGGAAAATCGAGAAACTCCTCCAGCCAAGCCATCCATCGAAGAACCACCAAAGCTGGAATTAAAGCCATTGCCCATCCACCTCAGGTATGAATTTCTTGGACCTAACTCCACATTACCTGTTATTATCTCATCTAGTTTGTTAGATGTGCAGGCTCAACAACTATTGCAGGTACTTAAGGAGTGCAAGACTGCCATTGGATGGACCATGGCAGACATAAAGGGGATCAGCCCCGCTTAGTGTATGCATAAGATTCTACTGGAAGAGGGATCCAAACCTTCCAAGGAACACCAAAGAAGGA
>NW_017673457.1:130632-135209 GCF_001879085.1 Nicotiana attenuata
GTAGTGTGGAACTTCTCTAAAAAAATGTGATGTGAGGGCATTAACTCAAGAGAAAAAGCAAGTCTTCACTTCTGTTAGAGTACATAGAGTAAGCATGAGTGTGGTATGGCATTAGAGTCTTCATCTGAGGTGTGGTTGTTGCACTGCTTAGGTTGTTCTGTGATAATAGCAGGTGTGACATAAAAAGGGTAATGCATCGAACGAATAGGCCTTGAAGTGTGGTTCAACTTGCTCGAGGACGAGCAAAGATTTAAGTGTGGGGTGTTGATAATAGGTGAATTAGACTATAATTAGACCCTAACGAACCACATTTTTGTATAGCTTTGTGGTAAAAAGTGATAACCAAATGCTCTGATTAGTGCTTTTCATGCTTTGCAGGCTATATCCAACGAAAGAAGTTGATGGAGCAAGTTTGGGATTAATTACGGAGAAAAGGAGGCCAATCAAACAATGCCCACGAAATGCACCAAGTAAAGAGACAAAAGCAGAGCTGAACTTGGCCTGCCGCAGTCAGACCGTAACCGCGGTAGGACCGCGGCAGAGCAGATCTGCAGATTCAGAGGACCTCTTTGGCCGCGGTCCTAGCGTAACCGCGGTGGGACCGCGACAGAACGCGGAAAAGCCAGGGACTAAAGTGTCAAGTCGGGAAAACTTGGTGTAAAACCCTTATAAAAAGTAGGAATTCGGCCAAGAAACACAAGTGTGAGAGATCACCCAAAAACATCATAGTTCTTTATTTCTTCTTTTTCTTGCAATTTTCCATGATGAATATTTTTGTAGATTATCTTTACGTTGTTATGAGTAGCTAAATACTTTAATCTAAGGTTTTGATAGAACCTATTGAAGGATGAACTTCTTGATTATGTTCATATAGTTTGCCGGTTAATCTCTATTTGTTCAACTACGTGTTTATTGTAGTTAATTGACAGGATCCTCAATTAGTCGTGCCTATTTAGTGTGCATAACTCGGAAGAGAGTGCATATTTAGGTAATTGTTGAACAACACCACTCCCAAAGTATAAGAGGGATCTATAACTGCGGGTTTAAAGGCGGGATTAGGGATAACGAAGCCTTGGGTGTAATCTAAAGTGAGCTGTAATAAATAAAGCCAGCTAGCATAACTCGGGAGAGTGCGTCTAGTAAATTATCGCGATTACTCGGGAGAGATTTACGGTAAAAAGAGTGCTCATGATTGATAGAGATGGTTTGGTGAATCTATATGAAACATAACCGGAAGGGATACCATCAATAGGGGAAATCACTACCTTAGAACCTTCTCATTATTATTTACAACCCAAGCATATTTAGTTTACAGCGTTTAGTTATTTATTTTCAATCTTAGTTAGTAGAAAAACCATCAACTATTGTTTACAACGTTTGGGGAAGTTGATTATAAAGAATTTAGTGATTCCAACAAAGGTAATTGATAGGTTAATTCTCTGTGGGATTCGACTCCGGACTTGTAAACGAATTATATTTGCAACGACCGCATTGTCCTTTTTATAAGGCATAGTTGGGCGTGATCAAACACACACGCACAAAAAGACTTTCTTCAAGGGTTTACATGTAGCTTTGCTAAGAAATCTGAACGGAATTATACCGATTCCCCTAATTAATAAACTAAGTCAAGTTGCATTGTTCTCTAATCATTTTTTAATCGGGTACTGTACAGCGTTAATCAGTAGTCGAATCCGTTAAACTAGCATTTTAATAATGCGCTAAAGTGTACGTAATTTTATGGTTATGGCCTGGGTCCTTCTTATTAAGGCCGTTAGTTAATCATCAATAGCTGCGAAAGTCTGAAAGCATATAAATTAACTAAGCTCAAGATGAACAGCGCCAAGAAAATATTCCATTGAAAAGGGTAATCGAGGAATAGCAGAAGGATCAAAGCCCTATAGAATGTTTTGTATAGATGAGAATTTCATTGAAGTAATCAGATAAGTTATTGACTTCAAAAGTGCTTAAGGACGTTTAACGAGAAAAAAGATAATTACTGCTGTCCCTTAAACATTGACATATTTGAATTTTGGTTCTTGTGATTGACGGAAACTAAGCTCTCATTCACGAGCTATGTAACAAGCTACCCTAAATGAAAAGTGTAGGAGAATTAGTTTTTTTTTTTTTTGGTTGGTAATTAATAGATTTTATTTATCAAGTATAAATATTTACACACTAACAAAAACTGAGACTAACTTTCTATCTTCGCTCCAGCTGCACATGAAGCCCCAGCTAAGAGTTTTCTAGCCTTGCTACGCTCCGTCTTCTACATCTCTTCTCATATACACTTTATCAGGGTACCAATTCAGTGTATTCATGATTCTATCTAAACTAGAAAAAATCTTAGCTCTAACTGTATTGGAAAAAAACTGAATTTAAATATTGAAGATGACATGTCATGACACGTGGACCGGTCAAATAGTCAAAGCCCAACAAACAGTTAGAAGACACGAGCAACAATAGATGCGGGAGAGAAGATACGAGCTACTATCCAGATGAAACGAGACTCGTACCTGTTCGAGCCATTTAAAGCTCGAAGATCAGAAGGAATTGAAGATATGAATCTGATAGCGTAAAAGAGTCCAAATTCAACATTAAATGCCAAATACTTTAGAGAATTTGTATTTAATAAGAATGATTGAATAACGTTTCTTTTAATGTCATTTACTGCTCGTAATTGCCTCATTAAGACAAAGGTATTACACTTTCTCTTAGAATTGACTATAAAAGGAGAAAGTCACAACATCTGTAGGACATGAAATATCATTCCGATTATACTGAAATATACTCTTATTCGTTGCTTTATTGTTGTTCACAAAATCTCTTATTTCTTGATTATCAGTAACCCGATTTCTCTATTAAATTCTAGCTTTAACCAAATATTCAGTTTTTTGGTTAAACAAATTGGTTCCGTTGCCGGGAATCTGATAATCTATTCTCTTTAAGTTACATTTTATCTGTTATTATCATCATGCTGAACAACAACAACAACAACAGTGAGAATACCTTGGGAAACCATGAACATCAAGTCCATCAAAATCAAGGTGATTTACAAAACATTAACGTGGTTCCTTCCCCTCAAAATTCACCACGTCAATCTCGTGAAGGCACTCCTACTCCTGAATCCCGGGCTGTTGAACAAGAGCAATCTGAATATTTTGAAGGAGCGGATGACGCTTTACAGAAAGTAATTGATGCACGGGTTAACAAAGCTCTTCAAACTCTTGTTAGTCGATTACCTGTTGCACCGCCCACACCTACGCCTAATAACAACACACTGGAGAATCCTCGTTCTGGCCTTATAAATTTTGAAAATAGAGGAACCCCCAGTGAGCCACAGGAAGGAGAACCAGGTAATTCAAGTAATTCTCATTTGCAAAATTTAGTACTAACTTTGCAGAAACAGCTTAAGGAACAAAATGAACGCATCAAGCAAATACCTGGTGTTCCTCCTGTGATCAAAGGAGTGGATGTGGATAAGTATTCGCAACAACCTTGGAAACCAAGTGCTGCTCCCCTTCCAATCCCTAAAAAGTTCAAAATGCCTAAATTCTCGAAATATGACGGCACAACAGACCCACGTGATCACGTAACTGCATTTACTACAGGTGTAAAAGGCAACGATTTGACCAAGCAAGAAATCGAATCCGTGTTGGTCAAAAAATTTGGAGAAACACTCACCAAGGGTGTATTAACCTGGTATTCTCTTTTACCTGAAAATTCTATAAACTCTTTTGCTGAGCTTGCAGATTCTTTTATTAAAGCGCACTCGGGAGCTCAAAAGGTTGAAAAAAGAATGGAAGACATTTTCAAAATTAAACAAGGGGACTCAGAGTTGCTCAGAGATTTTGTTAATAGATTCCAACGTGAAAAGATGACTTTACCCCGTGTACCTGATAATTGGGCTGCAATAGCTTTTGCAAGCAACTTAAATGATAAAAGTTCAGTAGCCACGAGAAGACTTAAAGAAAGCCTTCAAGAGTTCCCTGCAACCACTTGGAATGACATTTATAACAGGTACAGTACGAAGTTGCGAATTGAGGAAGATACCGTACCTCAGTTTCATCATGAAGAAAGAAGCAATTCCAGGAGGTCAGAAACCGAAAAAAGATCAGGTAAAAACAGGTACGATCCATATATGGGACCTGCAAGAAAATACTCACGGTCAAAGGAGGATAATCAACGATATGATCAAAAGTCGAGGAACAGGGAATCTGGTTCTTCATCTAGGTTCAGAAATGACTGAAACAGACAAGAGTCGCGAGATGATGACAGAGGTTTAAAAGCGAGATTTGGTGGGTATAATTTCAATGTTACTACCTCTGAGCTCGTAGCTGTTTTAAGAGGCATGGGAGACAAGGTACGGTGGCCAAAAGAGATGCGGTCAAATCCAAACAGGCGCAATCCAGACCATTGGTGTGAATTCCACAATGATCACGGGCACAAGACTTCAGAATGTAGATTCTTACAAAGTGAAGTGGATCATCTATTGAAACAAGGGTATCTCACTGAGTTATTTAGTGAGAAAGGGAAACAAGCCTATATGAAAAATAGGCAAGAGCTACAAAACCCCCATC
>NW_017673458.1:0-4062 GCF_001879085.1 Nicotiana attenuata
AGAATCCTTTTTTTTGGGGTTAATTGAGTGTTACTGATTTTCCTTAAGTAAAACCTTTTCTTCACCTTTTTTGACTGGGTTCACTCACACCAAGTATTTGGACTTCTGATTAGGCTGTTAATTGATTCTCTTTCCTTAATTATACAACCGTGTACTGTCAAAACCCTACCCTTAAATAACTATTATGTATATACCCCTCTTGTACTGCTTTGAAAGGAGTTTGATTAATTTATTTCCTTAATTAGCTATGCCCGTTTGAATCTGAATCCCTTAATTAAGGGAGATTTTCGTGTAATTGATTAGCAATCAGCTTTCAAAATTATTTTTTGCCTTGTTTCTGCCTGCTTTCTACACTATAAATACATGACTCCTTAACACAAGACGGGGGATTGAGAACAATCACACACACTCGTAAAATCACAATCACAATTCTCTTCTAAACTTATACTTAGAGCATTCTTGCTTCTTGTCTTCATTTTGTCTTTTACAAGGCTACTGCTTCTCTTTACTTGCTTCTTTGAAACTGGTATGTCCTAAAATTAATTTCAGTATCACCCCAGTGTGTTTATTTACAGTCCTTGTATCCATGTCTACTTTCTATCCTTTGTAAAGTGTAACATCTGATTTAAAGTGCCTATATGCTATTGCCTGCTTCTCTTCTTTATGAACAATTGCTCCCTACCCCATTACCCCTATGTGTTTGTGAGTGGGGACTTAGGGCATGGCAGCAAGAATTGTTGTCCATGACCTAAGTTTTTGACCCCCTAACCCTTAAGTAGGCTGGAAGGTGTGCCAGTATGTCTCCTTGCTGGGTATGCCCCTTTGCCTGTTCTTTTCTTGTATCTTGTTTCTAGTATGAATCCCCATACCCCATTCCCCTATGTGTGCTGAGTTAAGGTATAGCCTGGCAGCATCCAAATTGCTGTCCAGGGCTGAACCTGACCTTCAATAGGTCTTAACTCCCCAATTCTAAAGCTGACAGGCTGGTCAGGGGTGTGCCAGCATCCCAATTGCTGGGCATGACCACCAACCTGCCATCGCCCTCCCTAATTCCCCTCTATTGCACTTACATTTACTCCTAGTCTCTAAGTTCTGCCCCCCTCCTATGAGCCTTGCCTTGGGACCTTGAGTTCCCTCTGAACTTGGACATTTGAGGGCTGGCCCTTCAACACTGCACTATATTTCTACAATGATATTTGGGGTGTAAGCATTGCCTGGAGTTCATGAAACTCCTTGGAACTTTGACACATCCCAAATAAGAGAAAGGCTTTGGAAAATCTGGTCCTTAGAAGTTGGTTTATTCCATATGTCAGACTAGGAGTCTGAATTAGGCTCTCCTTGGTTGGAAGTTTAACTTCTGATGTATTTTATTTATTAGTTTTTTTCTGGAATCATTCAGTTGTAATAATTTGTAATAACTACGGGGCGTATAGTAAAAAATGGGGGAGGGACTCTTATGTTATGCATATGGGGTAGATACCATGCTTTAGGTCTACTTCTGCAATCACGATTTGTTCATTACTGCACTAGAAATCATGCCTACAAAGTTCATTCATCTGCATATAGATATCATGCCTATAAGTTGTTCATTATTGCACATAGAAATCCTGCCTATAAGTTATTCATTACTGTATATAGAAATCCTGCTTGTAAGCTATTCATTTGCATTAGAAATCATGTCTATAAGTTTTCTGCACTTTTGCATACACACCTTAGGCAGACAATCTATAGGTTAAAAAATAACAAATGCACTCTAGCTACCATGCCTATAGGATCCCTACACTCTTACAAACGTCCTAAATCAATCACGCTTAGAAAGCATGCCTATAGGGATAACTAAGTGAATCTGAATCGTCCAGCTCGTTTATAAGTCTAAAATCAGTAGTGAATGCCGTTTAATACCTGCAAATTTTGTTGTCTCTTAAATCAGTAATCTTTCTTTAAACCAGCATGCCTTCTGCAAATGTTAGATACTTCGATTGCAGGCCTCATCTAGGCAAACCTTTAGGTAATTAATCAACTTTGCCAGTCTTTAATAATTACAACCAGCAGGCAGGTCTAATTCGGACTTCTTATCTGAAAATATGTGCTAAATCAGCCATCTTCCTACGTTAAGTTTAATTAAAGACCTAACCAGTATTTGTAAGTCGTGCTAAACGATCTGTTTCTTTAAATGAGGAGGCCTGTTTGAGCCTTTAATTGCTACTTGTTCCCCCCTTAATTGCTTATGTGTTTTGTTTGTCGCCTTAGACTTTTATCCTTTTAAACTCCGAAAAGCCCAACTCCCTCCCCTTAGGATTAGTAGTTCTAAATGCCTCCGGGACTGATAGGATTGGGACAAGTAATAGCATGCAATAAGCAACAATACTATTCCGCGCTTGACTACCTAAACGGGGTGGGAAAGGGTAGATATGGATATGATGACCGGTGCGCTAATACCACGTGTAGCCCCTCTTTGGAGGAGTGATTACTGGGTATTGCATTGATGTGATCCATATTATTTGTAAACCTAGGACTCCCTTCCCTTTATTTGTTTATTCTGTCATTGTTTTAGAATTTTTCAAGCTGTTTTTCCTCGAAAAATTTGAGCCCTTTCTGTTTTCTTCAAACTTTAGCTTATCTGTAAATTTTAATCCGTCATATTTGAGCCTTTATTCGCTTATTTGTTACTTGTACTTGAAGTCACAATTATAACGTGGCCGGGAACCACACTAGTGGATCTTGAGGGGTGCCTAACACCTTCCCCTCGAGATAATTTCTAGCCCTTACCCAAACTTTGATTTTCCAACTCAAAAAACCCTTTTAGTGTCCTAATGCACTTAATCATTAGGTGGCGACTCTTCAACCTCCAAAACCCAAATTCCCAAAGGGAATAGAGTTGTCCGCCCAAATGTCGTAAACCCGATTTCGCCTTTAAGGAAAAAGAGGGCATCGACAACCTCGCTCTGAAGTTCCAAAACCGGCTTTCAAGCCCTTCCGACGACTTAAATCGATGCACAATGTTCCAAAACTAGCCAATAAATGAGAAAATCCATAAACATATGCTCTAATACTCACAACAAGTCAATTTAGATAAATTCCTAACTCCGTTCGAAAAGTTGACAAAATCGTCCTCAGGCCCACGTGCTCGGATTCCAAAAAAAAACTCACAAAATCCGACAACCCATTCCAATACGAGTTCAACCATACCAGTTCTATCAAATTCCGATAACAACTTGACCTTCAAATCTTGAATTTTCGTTCTTGAAAAGTTTTTCAAAAATCTTAATTTTCCCATTTAAATCCGAAATAAATGATGAAAATAAACATGGATTTATGAAATACAAACATATTCGTGTATAGGACACTTACTTGAGTCGAAATCATAAAGAACACCTCAAAATCGCCCAAGAACCGAGCTCCAAAAATTCTCAAAACGAAATAAAAAGTCACTGATATTCGATGCCTTATGTTTCTGTCATTTCCGCTTCCGCGGATTGAATTGCGCGCTTGCGGAGTCGCTTCTGCGACAAAAGCGTCGCTTCTGCGATCAACAATGGACAGTCCAACGCTCGCACCTGCGCAAGCATTTTCCGCTTCGCGCAAAGTTCCTGCTTCTGCAGGTTCTTGGTACGCTGCTGCGATGCCTTCCCCAGCCATGGCCAATTTTGCTTCTGTGAGGAGCTGCTTCATTTCTTCGGGGTTGCTTTTGCGAGCCAAAAACGCTGCTGCAAAGTCCCACGGTGTACTGCCCAGCAGCCATGATCTTCCTCATTTCTCATTATTATCTCGTAAGCTTAGTGTAAAGCATCTCTATTTATTTTTCATAGTAGAGCCTAAATATTGACGTTTTATTCTCAAATTTGCAGTTGTATATCAGTTTACTCAACCAAAATCTTCTAGCATGTAAACTTGTCCTGACACCAACATGTGTAATTAAAATAGAAGTGTCTAAGAAATTTCGCACCTGCGTTCCAGTGATCGCACCTGCGATGTCGCAGGTGCGCAAACTTGTCCGCTTCTGCGATGAGCTGCCACCCTTCATGATCTCGCTTCTGCGATGCTCATCTCGCTTCTGCGAGG